>NC_079166.1:9935921-10140921 GCF_947568905.1 Ostrea edulis
CGATAGAATTCGGTCGGATTGAAAACATTTTTTTTTTCCCACGACTAAAAATAATAAGTGCTTCAATCCATTTCCTTTTAATTAATATGTCCGGTAATGCAAACCACGATGGCATCCCCTTCCTTCATGCTAATCAACCATGCCACTTGCTATTAACGACTGAAAAATAATTCATTCTAGTTTTGTGACACAACAACAGCATTCCAGGAGAGGGGCTGAAATCAATTATGTTGCAATTTTATTCAATGATCATATGTGAATGCTGACATATTTCATCATTGTGTTACAACTAGATTATGTACAATATTATAAAAAAAAATGTTTTAATCTTTTTTTTTCTTTTGGAACATAGAATTCCGGCAAGGGGATTATCATATTAATTTAATTTTTTTTTTAATTAGATAGGTTCGCAGGGTGCGGGGTGGGTGGGGGGCATATACATGCCCGATCCGATAGTTGAATTTATCGATTTATTTTTAAATTTTCATTATATACTACTCAAAATTTGAAGAGGATCATAGATATTTTTCGGTTTAAAAAATTAATAACTGCATAACTGGCAATATTGTGTCCAGGTGAAATCAAAAACGTCTTCAACAAACGTGCACGTGCATTTCATGCCATGGGAAATGCGTTTCTCATCACAGTTTATGCTTTTGCTACCATTGCATGATTTTCACTCAGGCATCGGTGTCTGATTCTTTCTAAAATTTCAAACTCACTTGAGTGTTTACACTACGTTTATCAACACAATGCCCACTCAACGTGTAAGGCGTCGCCTGACGACAGAACAACTGGGCAGATGTATTGGAATGCTTGACGCTGGCTATTCACAACGTGACGTTGCAAATGCACTAAACGTCAACCAGAGCGTTGTAAACAGGGCATGGAACCGACAGCAAACGTTTGGTACAGCAGCACACCGACATGGGGGTGGTCGTCAGAGGTCGACAACCCAACGCCAAGACCATTTTCTGGCTCTTCAGGCACGACACCATTCCTTCTGGACAGCAACCAGCCTACGTAACGACCTCCTGAACGCCACGGGGGTGAATGTGTCCACTCAGACGATACAGAATCGGTTTCACAATGCAGGTCTCAACTCGAGAAGGGCATGTGTTCGAGTCCCTCTGACTGTTCGACACCGGCGGGAGCGATTGGACTGGGCTGAAGATCATGTCACTTGGACACAGAACGATTGGGTTCAAATTCTGTTCACCGATGAGTCCGGGTCATGTTTGGACTTTACAGACAGGAGGCACCGAGTGTGGCGACGACGTGAACGTTTCCATGATGCCAACATCAGTGAACATGACCGTTATGGTGGTGGTTCCAGCATGGTCTGGGGTGGAATCAGCAGGGATGGAAGAACAGATCTTCATGTCCTGGAGAGAGGAACAATGACGGGGGTGCGGTACCGGGATGAGATCCTCGATGTTTACGTCAGACCCTACGCTGGTACTGTTGGCCCTGAGTTCATCCTGATGGATGATAACGCCCGTCCTCATCGCGCCAGGGTGGTGGAGCAGTACCTTCAGCAGGAGACAATTGTCCGTATGGACTGGCCAGCGCGCTCGCTGGACTTGAACCCGATTGAGCTTATATGGAACATGCTGCAGGTTGCTCTTTCACGCCGTAGAGCACAACCCACGACTTTGGCAGAGTTCGGAAACGCCCTCGTGGAAGAGTGGAACAATCTTCCCATTGGAAACATCCGGGTGCTTATTGACAGCATGGCTCGACGTTGTCAAGCTGTTATTGATGCAAGGGGAGGTCATACCCGGTATTGACACTTCATCGACTAAGTGTAATGATGGACTATCCCCAAAAACTGTGTAATTCTTTCTCTGGTTTGCTGTTAACTTTTTGTAATGAAATGCCTTTTGGTGTTGTTATCAGATATCAATCATTCCGTATTGATAAAAGTTCATGCCGTTCATGAATTTTCATTCATAACCCGAGTAAACACGTTTCTGAGTCAAATTTATGTCTTTGCTTATGTTAGTGGTAAATTACACACATATAACCTAGTGATCCTTATCAAATTTTGAGTAGTATATATTGAAATGCGTGTTGTGTTCAAAGGCAGTGCTGTTTAAACATACATGTACACCTATGTACCTCATGTACCATTGTGAATGATTTGAGTAACTAAATGTCAGAACTGAATTGAGTGAAGTCAATTATGACACTAACATTTTCACTGAGTACGAGACATCTCTTTGTCGATTAATTTAAGTGAGAGTTTACTCATAATTATCGGTGTCATTCATTGAACAGTTGTTATTTCTGAGTACGATCACTCTGCACGTGCCATCATAGGAAAATCCGTCCTATATAAACTCGTGTTAGAGAGAACAACGTCACCATTCTCACGATGGAACCCCAACAAGATAAAATGATTTCTGAGGAATTGAATACTTTTTTGGATGAGCAATTCAAGAGAGATCTGTCCGAGACAAAAAGAAAGTTTCGCCGGGCGTGCGAACGAATAGAACTACTAAACTACATGATGTGGGAGGTGCTAAAAAAATGTGAAGAAGCAACGGGAATGAACGGGCCATTCCATTACAGCTACCGTTACAGCTACCGCCTACAACTAGCTGGTATAGAAGGTTACAGGAAAAGTTATTACGAGTACGCCATAATGCAGGTCGAAAGAACACAACGTCTAAAGTTTGTGTTGGGCGAAATTCCTGTCGAGGAATAAGTTCAGAGAAGGAAACCTTCCCCAGGCCAAATGTCACCAGGCAGACAAACCTCCCTAAGGCGGTGTCAAAAACTGACGGTCCTTTTCAGGGCCATACAAATATTTCGAAAAGACACCTCTCAATTCACGAAACGAGATTCTATCATTTTCTTATGGTCACTTTATAGTTGATGAAAGCAAGGAAAAAACACGGGTCGTTTGATTCGCTTTCATAGTCATTACATAAGGTATTAGTATTGGGTCTACAGCAGGCCCGTAGGAAGCAATTTCACTTGGGAGGGGGGCACCACACCAAAGTAATTTACGACAAAAAAGTGATATCGACAAAACCATTAGTAAAAAGATAACTGCATAAATATGTGCAAGCATTGAGGTGTACGTCATGTACATAAATCTAATTATGTACATAGAATCTAATTAGTTTTCCGAGAAAACCCCTCAACTTTAATATTAAGTTTTTTTGGGGTTTTTTGTTTTGTTTTGTTTTTTTTTGGGGGGGGGGGAGGGGGGTGTTAAGGATTTTTTAAAAGATACCTCTCTGCTAGCAATTTCAAACAGAATAATTATTGTTGCAATATTTTACAAGCTTTCAAAGTTTTTGGTCTTAGTCGTAAGTTGTTTTGTAAAACGAACCCCAATTTATATAGAAGTAAACAAATGATATGAATAATTCGTCAAAGGGCCAAATCTACCACAAAAAAATAAGCTAAACTTTAAATTTGAGAAATACTCAAGCATTCTTTCGAAAAAAAATTTTTGGAAACCTCTTGTTAAATTCAGAACAACAATTAACCACCATTTACCCATAGAAGTAGGTAGGTGGTATGGAATTCCAGCAATTAATGGAGATTGTAGAGTTTGTAATGTAAACCAGCCGACGGCTACTAATGTATCTTAGTCTGTCAACCCTCATCCTCTTTACGGAATTTTTTTTTTACTTCTAGATATTGTCATGTATACCAATTACACCGAAAAGAAAATTGATGACAACATCACACTTTAAAAAACATACCCCCCCCTCCCCCAATACAACTATGTATATTTATTTCTTAAATTCGGGAGATAGTCTGCTGTCCTCCCTAACATGCATATTTATCAAATGTCCGAATCTCTTTTTATGCATTATGCCCCAACCTCTATTTTGTGTTAATGAACATACATGTACATTTGTACATTTGTTTATACACTTGTACCCTTGGCAATATTGTTTGTATAATTATAAACTTACACTGTAGTTTTACAAACTTGAAAAGGAAAGTAGAGGCTGAGAACATACAGTTCAGAACAAGTCGTGTATCAAAGGTTAAGCAAGTCACAGTGAAGACAGCAGAAATAAAATGTATATAGATCTATAGCATAAAAATATTTCAATCACATTCATGTATACATGTTTTAATGATTTTTAATATAAAACCCTTGGAGAAAATTCATGTAATGAGTATTTGGCAAATATATATCGTTTAAATTGAACCTGATCAAAGCATGAACATTACAAAATATGTACATACATGAAGCTGCGCTCGTTCAAAAGGTAGTCCGATTATACTTGCATAGACTCAACTTCCATTATAATAGGTTGTGTATACACTTACACAGGACTTTGTGTATTTACGTACAACGATAAACCGGATATGACCTAGCCTAGTACCCGAGGCCTTCCGAGTGCAAGCACGAAGGCCTCGGGTACTAGGCTAGATATGACCATGCCTAAAAAAGTATGACGTGATAGTGACTAAATGCATAATAAACACGGACATGGAAGAACTCGAAAATCCACTATTGGCCATTATCGGGGGCATTTGTGTTTCACAAACACATCTTGTACATATGGTACAGACTCTTTCTTTTCTTAAATCCTTTAGACTCTTATTAGATAAAGGAAGTGTGAATTTAAAGCATGAACCAAGACGAGTTGTGTACAAGTCCTACAGAAGTGTATACATGCCAAGAAATTCTTAACAAAATCTCCGGTATAAAAAAAACAACAACAAAAACGTTATAAATCAGTGACCGCAATTAAGAGATAAGCGACGGCTACTATTAATCAGCATGTAATATGGACCTATTGAAGCCAACAAATTCAGACCGGACGGGATTTCTTGGCATGGTCATGATTTTTGTGTATTCAACTAAAACACTCAAATAACCCCATACCAGCTTATTTGGTCATTTTTGAAAATGAGTTTTGCACATTAATGGCAAAAATTACAAATTGTTAACCCCCCTTGCGCTACATCACATATTTTAAATGAATCGTTAGAGAACGTTGTAATTTATCACTTGTTTAAATTGATGCCATTAACGCGCTAGTGCCGAATAACGCTGTTGAAAATGCTCATTGTTACCCTCTCGTCTGCCGACACCGCAAAAACAACATCCTACGTAGAATTTTCGAAAGTTTTTACCCGCAAACAAGACTACACTCAAATCCACTGTTTTTCACATGTGTTTAAACAGCCTGAGTGCACCTCAGGAAGTAGCCTCAGCTACCAACATCAAATAGTTTTGTTGTATACAACTGATTATTTCCGAAAATTACACAAATTACATTAAAACATTAGACAGCATTTGATATGGGGCTCACGGCGGGTGTGACCGGTCAACAGGGGATGCTTACTCCTCCTAGGCACCTGATCCCACCTCTGGTGTGTCCAGGGGTCCGTGTTTGCCCAGCTATCTATTTTGTATTGCTTGTAGAAGTTGTGAGATTGATCACTATCCGTTATCTTCACCTTGCATACTACCGCCGAACACCTAAGATGTGGTTTATAGTATGAAAGGTGTGTATCATGATTCTTTTAACAAATATCACAAATGATTTATGATGTTTTTAGCATTTTAAAAAACCTAAAAATAGGAAAATGCAACATATTTCATGTGTAACTGGGCCTATCTGTGACCTGTTAAATCACCGCCGAACTGGTCTTACGGAAAATTACTCTGGTAACATTTCATAATTCACCGCCAAGTAGGCCTACTCACTTTTTGTAGGTGTTTATGCCTCAGTTAACTGAATAAATATATAAATTTGGAATACAAAGTGTATTCTTTCATCATTGTTGGAAATACATCAGACTACAGTTTATCGTTTGACTGCAATCCCTATCAAATTTAAGCACATTGCTGATCACCAAATATAAATGAGTACAATGAAAAAAATGAATAAATGAAAAAAATAAATAATTAAATAAATAAAATAAATAAATAAATCTCTATTTCAATAATTCAATGTATCGTTTGTATTTGTATCAATAACTGTAAATCGTATATCTTTACTGGTTTAAAAGTTATGTAAAATAAATAAACATGTAAAAAAAAAAAACAACAACAAAAAACCCGCTTTTTTGTGACATTTTATGCAAATTACAAAATGCCCTGTCTATTCTACTCTTATACGATATACTTGTAAGAATTTGGAGAGAGAGAAATATCCTTTTCCTCATTAACATCATTTACTATAGATGCATTGTCTTCTTTATTTTTTGGTTGACATACTAGCTGTTATTAGAATACATGTATTTCAAAATTTTATATGCCGTTGTTTATTTTAATGCAATTTTGAATAATCTAACTTGGATATAGGTACAATATGGTCATTTCTTAATTATAATGATTCAGTGAAATTGATAAAATTGAGAAAAAAAAATTAATCCAACAGGAGTCATTTTTAAAAAAATCACCCTTATGCAGCCACCGCCGAACACTTGTAGACTGTTAATAAAATTGCTGATCACCAAATAATGTTATTTACATATATAAACTGAGAGCAAAAAAATATACTAATAATTAAAAAATAAATTTTTATTTAAATAATCCAATGTATCTTATGGAAAACTGTACAGCCACCGCAAGACATTGCTGATCACCAAAAAGAGAGAAAACCATAATTTCAAGCCATGAAGTGAATATGAAACAGAAAAAAAAAATTGAAAAGAATTAGAGAGAAACGTACCATTTTTTTTTTCTTTTCGAAACCAGTGAGGGTATTTTATTTTAAAGGGCTTATTTTGATTTATTTTGGATTTAGAGGTATGCAAGACGTTGTTGACATGTATTAGATATATTTCAAGAAAAAAATATTAAATCAACTCATGTAGATTATTCGGATAGGGGGTGTCCTGGTGAAAGTATGGATGAAAGGAAAAACTTTCATGACCCCCCCCCCAAAAAAAAATTATTTGAAAGGCATCTTGGTTTGTGCTTCTTTTTTCATATTTTTTCCTGTTTGTTTAACTAAATGCCAAAATGTTTATGTGTGTGGTTTTCTAGAAGTGAGTTGAATTCTTTCTGTCTTATGAAGATTGATTGATTGAATATTGTTTAACGTCTATCTCGAGAATATTTCACTCATATAGAGACGTATTGTCTTATGAAGACAGGGAGGGGTGTTGAAAGGGGAAAATATCAATATCACTTGTCTTTTTCAGCAACCCCTCCTACACTACCAAAACAACCCAAAATGTTATTGAAGACAACGCTTCTCTTTCAAGGTTGCGTTCAGTTTCACTAAACAACACTTCTGAGGAAGAAAGAAAATTCCGATTCATTGTCCAGTTCAATGCGCAGTACATATGGTTCAAAAACATCATCTCTGATAGGACTTAATGTTTCAATGTCAATACTGAGTGGTGTTGGAAAACGAATACTCTCAAGGTCACAATCAAGGTCTGCAGAGAGCGACCATGGAGGCAGATATCACAGAAGGTTAAGATCAAGGTCATTTCAAACAATCAATTCAAGCACTGGTAAACATCACAAAAGGTAAAGTTCATCTATAGGAATAGTATAGATAGAATGTCAACATCAAGGTTGTCACAAAGAGTAAATGCAGATTCTGGAAGATGCCACAGAAGAACGTCAAGGTCATTACAAAGAAACAGTATACATAGATGGTCAAGATCAAGTTCATCACACAGTGGTAGTGCATACAAAAGATCGAGATCAAGGTCCTGATAGACAGCACGACAGGAAGTCAAGGTCTTTACAACGGGATAATTGTAGTTGTGGCAGACCGTCGAGATCAAGGTCATATCAAAAAGTTAATTCAGGTTGTGCTAGACAAAAAGAAAGGTCAAGATCAAGGTCATCGCAGAGAGGTAATGCAGGTAGAAGGTCAACGTCATTAGATTTGCCTTTTTTGGTACAAAAACCCAGACTTTAAACTGCCAAAAAGTTAAGGAAAATGCTTTACAATGGAAAAATTGCAAGATATTTTTCCTTTGACTGAAACTAGTGAGTATTTCAATATGAAAAGAAATCTTATATTGCATTTAGCATTGAAGAAATTGTTAGTTTTGTTTAAAATTCTTGAAACAACATCTTATACTTTCAAAATTTATTTTAGAATTTCAGAAACGTGTGTTACATTTATTTAGTGATGAAAGGTGAACATAACGAACAGTGATCAATCTCATAACTCCTATAAGCAATACAAAATAGATAGTTGGGCAAACACGTCAGGTGCCTAGGAGGAGTAAGCATCCCCTGTCGATCGGTCACACCCGCCGTAAGCCCTATATCCTGATCAGGTAAACGGAGTTACATGTGTATCCGTAGTAAAATCAATGTGCCAAGAACGGCCTAACAATCGGTATGAAACATGTCAGACAGCATTTGACCCAATGATAGGTTGTATTGACGAACTAGATCGTTATAACGACCATAGAATTTGCGAAATGCTGACTTCAATCGAAACTCTTGAAATCCCTGTACCATCAACTTGTTTGTCAGTAGCTTACCTCGATTTAAAAACTGACTATACCCAGAACAAGCTCTTGCTTATCGAATCAGTTGAGATATATAAATAGCATATGCAGATGACAATGGAATATTGCTACATAAATATGGAAAGTTGACGATGGAGAAGCTGAAATCATTTGTTTGTCATACAGTTGAGTTGTCAGTTTGCCGTTAATGATTTCAATAAATATTTCAATAAAATGTCTAAGTATGAAGCAGAAGTGGACAACTCTGTGGTGTCTTTTATTTCGAGCTCATATGAATATATCGAATCGACATATGAATGAAAGTTGTCATTGTTAATAGACAAAACGTCGTCGGTATATCTAATTGTCGAATTGAAGGCCACATCAAGAAATTTCTTCTTCTAGCGTATAAGTTTTTGAATACATTCTGCTTCATATGAATATAGAAACAGGTCAGCTAACAAAGGAGCACAATTCGTGTCCATGGGAATTCCAACAGACTGTTGGAAGATCTGATCACCAAAGACCACGAAGATAATGTCAATGAAGAACTCTAGCATATCATTTATTTCAACTTCAGAGTACTTGTGCATGGAATCAGAGTGGTGTTTAACAAGTAAGTTTTTGGATGACTGATTACTAGATATGAATATTTCCTTTTTCCCAATTTTGTTGCAGAAGCAACTATCTATGATGTCAAAAAGTCTAGTCTTTGATTTATCGTGAGGAATGGTCGTGTATAGTGTTGAAAAGTCATAGGTTTTGATGTTATTGATTTGGGAAAAGTCTTGCGATTTCAAGTTTACTAAAAGTTCTTTAGAATTTTGTTTAGAATCCACATTTGATTAACACCACTTCTGGTATATGTAATCACGCAGTAAGTTTGAAGTTTCTCCTTTACAACTGTTAAAATTTTCGTGAGGAGCAAAGATAGGGGCTTGCTAGAACACTTACTGGATCCAGCAATGCATCTTTATTTGTAAGGGGTTTTATGTAGTTTAGGAATCCAGTATAGGTACGGTAACTCATATTCATCCGACCCATTGGCCCAAGTCACTGACCAATTGGGCATTAAATGTGTCTGAAACTGAAGCATGGTTTTGAAGAATTGCGTCTTTTGAAAGGGCAGTTGGAGTATAGGTACTATTACCAAAAGTGGAATTAATACTACGTTCATTTAAAATACAGTTGTAATAATGAGTCTTACAAACAAAGACAATGTTGTTACAAGCTTTGCCAGCTGGAACCAAAACATATTCCTTACGTAGCCTATCTAATTCTTTTATCACTTCTGGTTTACTATACACAAAAGGATAGATGGTACCTATTTTTGTTTTCATATGTCTAATGCGGAATTTTGATATTGTCAGTTTTATTACAGGGTATTGAGCTAGGCGTCATTGATTTTACATAGAATTTATCTGAAATTAGATTTAATTACTGGACCAGTTATCGTAGATGTTCGACCCATTCTTACTGTTCAAAGCATTTCCTTGTTGCTAGGCAACGACTTAGCTGGTTGCAAAGTTATACCAGATCCTATAGTTGGTGAGAAAATCACTTCCAATGTAAAACTTATACGGTACCAATTTTGATGCACCAGATGCGTATTCCAATGTTGCGTTCGATGCAGAAGACGACGATCTATATCCAGCCTGTGTTGTTACTAGATCGATGACCAAACGACAAGAAGTCGAGGCTGACCATATTCAACCCCTCAACACAACAGGTCCATCTTATGAAATTGACCTCAGTGACACTCTCCTATTTGACCTTGATGGCAGTTCACATGAAAACAGACATTCATATAACAGTGAGTCTCCATTGAAAACCAGTGACAAAGATGGCCCCGATATACAGTTTGACCAGGGCAATGAGAGCAGCTACTATCCGAGCAAAATAGGGACCCTGCTATCATTCAACTGAGCAACAAGCACTTTCACAAAAAGAGGTCGCCAAAGTTGGAAAGTGTTTCTATACCAGCGACGGGATTCTTGTGAGAAAGTCACGACCACCTGATGCACCACCGGATTAAGTATGGCGGGTCGTTCACCAGATAGTGGTTTAGCTCACGATAAACCCATGACAGGTCACTTCGGAGTCAATAAGACTTGTAACAGGATTTTGAGTTATTTTATGGGCCTGCGCAACTAAGTTAAGGGCTTCCATATTAAAATGCACTATAATTATGGGGTGAAATTACACCTCAAATTCACAGGTATCATTACACTTGGTGCGGCTAAACACCGAAACGATATTACCGATATGTTCCTCATGTTAATTTCCCGTGACGTCATATGGATATCATGTAACACTTTATTTTTGGAAAACAACAAGAGGCCATACTAGTGAACAAAAGTTCAGGTTCATGCGGGTATTCAGCTGAATTATTATTGATATACTCAGAAATAAAAAATCCTTTGCATGAAAAGTGTTGGGAGCAATTGCAAACTCAAACTTAACAACATATCAACAGTCATCAGCGGATTACTGGGGTTGTCCAAATTCCTATATATATCATTGATATATATGATATGAAGTGCACAGAGGTACATTTTTAACAGCACGATGATTTTTCTCGGATAGCCATAACTGAGCTGCGTAAGTTCAGAACGGATGTATATTTAAGAGAAGCTGTCAGTAACCATTGAGAATTGTCTTTAAAAAAAGTGGAAAGTGCAAAACTCACAAATCTGAACGAAACTCTCACACTTTTGTGTATGGTGATAGTAAATGTTAAAAAAGTGAAAATTACTGGAACCATGCATCGTGTTTCCATGGCAACGGACCGTACCCACAGTTAAATCATTAGATGTTGAGTTTTTAATCTTTTCACAAATATTTTTAATAAAACAATTTCCCAACAATGTACAGTGAATGGAAACTCAAGAAAGCAGTTAAATTATTGTACGTGTGATTGAAAAAAATGTGTATTTTCTTGCTTATTCTTAAAAGTAAGTCATAAATTAAGGTAAAAAAGGGCATTTAAGACTTCTTTTCAGACACTTTTCTCTGAAATGGAGCAGGGCTGACATTAATTCTACATGCGGTTTTTAAGACAGCTATTTATGCTACCAATATAGTAAATAAAAACAGCTAAACAATTTACCTTTTTTTTTGTAAAACCCCTCAAAACTCTACACTAGTGCCTACTATTTTACACAATTATTACCCCCCTTGATGCGAACTCTCTAGAATTAAAGGACAAAATGAATGAATAACACTTAGCAGACAGCATAAAAAATTCTGGATGGTCATTAAGGAATTCATTTAACAGGAAATTTGAAAGATGATGTAGAGATTTGCCTATTTTTCTGTTAATTGTTACTTTTTAAGAGTATTATTCATAAAGTAGCATTGTGTTTATCTACACATGAGTTTGAGAAACAAATTTGTAAAGTTTGAAAATATAATCTTGTGATTCATTTAACTTTTCTGATATTTATATCTATTTCCTGATATTTCTTTATTCTATATCAACTTTTCAATAAAAATTTAACATTTGTTATTTCTTTCTATATGAAAGACCTTGCATGATTGTATTGCGTTTCTGAAAAAGGTTAGCTAAACAAATCTATTGTTGTATTGAATTTTTCACTGTATATAATGCAAGGTATGTTGGTTGCCATGGCAACCATTTTTTGCTGATTTATTTAAATTTCTTATGTCAACAAAATTTTATATAAACCTTTTTCCTTTACCTTAAACTAAAAGAAATATGCATCTTATTATCTTAATTGTATTTATTTTGGAGTTTAAAGAGGTATATTTCACTGTTTTTTCAAGGACTTCGTCCTTGTTACCATGGTAACAACAAAGTGATTAATAACTCTGAATTATTTGAGTTTAAGTGACTCACACATGCGTTTTGAATGATTTTATCAATAACTCTGCATAAAATTGTAGAATTTTTCAATGTTTTTTTTTTTTTTTTGCACTTTCCAAAAAATTCTCCATGATTACTGACTGCTATGATAGAATTCATTTCAAAATTAAGGATAATCTCCCTCATGCATAGCTTTTATCCTTAGATTAATTTGACTCCACATTTTGGTACTCTGTCTTTTCCCTAAAATAGTTCTTACAAAGTTTAACTTTATTTCGGACTTCACAAATTTCGTTTGAGCATCACTGAAGAGACATTATCTGTCGAAATGTGCATCTAGTGCATCAAAATTGGTACCGTATAAGTTTTACATGAATAGGAATTACTCCACAAATTACAATTTATTTAATTAATACATTTGGAAGTCTTGTCATGTTTGTCAGATGATAGGTAAACCTAATCAGAAAATTCCATCTGCTCCTCTACAACCTATTCCAGCATTTGAAGAATCATTCAGTAAAAGGTGAAGATAACTAACAGTGATCAATCTCATAACTTCTATAAGCAATACAAAATAGAAAGTGGGGAAACATAGACCCCTGGACACGCCAGAGATGGGATCAGGTGCCTAGAAGGAGTAAGCATCCCTTGTCGACCGGCCACACCCTCTGTGAGGCCCTATATCTTGATCAGATAAACGGAGTTATCCGTAGTCAAAACCAGTGTCCCAAGAACAGCCTAACAATAGGTATGAAACACGTCAGACAGCATTTGACCCAATGATAGGTTGTATTGACGAACTGGATCGTTATAACGACCAGCCAGATGCTAATATATTGTGTAGGACTCTTGTCAAAATCTAGGTCAGGGAACCAGTATTTACTTACTATCATGTATACGTCAACTCGATTCCCTGAAGCTATAACTCTTAGGAATATTAAGGCGAAAACCATAGCCAAGACGCTTACGAAGTATTTCAGTCTTGTAGGGGTGCCCATGGCTATTCTGTCAGACCAAGGTTCAAATTGATATCAGGGTTGTTTCAACAGGTCATGCATCAGTTAGGTGTCTTAGGGCGCACTTGAACTCTTCCATCAAACTCTCAAAATTATGATGAAAACATGTTGCTTTAACGATTTGTTTTATTTGATGCAAGAGAAGCAGTTCAGGGGTCTTTAGGATTCAGTTCCTTTGAATTAGTGTTTGGCCATACAGTTAGAGGACCTTTGAAATTGCTGAAGGAAAAATGGCTAACTGAAACTAGTGCTCTTAATCTTTTAGACTATATATTTAATTTCAAAGAGATACTTCATAATTCTTGTAGATTAGCACAAGAGAAGCGCAAGAGTTCTCAAGCTAAAATGAAAGTTTGGTATGACAAAGGTGCTCGGAAGAGAGTTTTTAAACCAGTTGATAAAGTTAATATATTTTTGCCTGTTCTTGGTCATCCTTTGGAGGCCAGGTATATGGTCCTTATTAAAGTGAAAGCAATCTTAGTGATGTGAACTATGTAGTTAAAACACCTGGCCGTGTTACGCCGGCGTAAAGAAAAACGAGATTGTCACATTAACATGTTGAAAGATTATTTTGATAGATGAGACCGAGATTCTATAAAATCAGTTTCCACTCTAACCAATGTTAAGACATAACAAAATTGTACTACGAATGAAACTATTGTAGAAAGGTGTGAAAAATACTTCAACCAGAATGTCCGTTTAAAAAACTCCGAAATCCCTGCCAATCTGGATACCAAACTTGGACATCTAAATATCATCAGAGAGAACAAGTTCAACGTCTCATGGCTAATTATCCTTCAAATTATCGGGTGTTTCACAAAAGACGAATGCCACTTGTCATGTTATAGTTGGTGACGCTTTGCCCATCAAGTAGCATCGTTAACGTTTAAATCCACTGAAATTGCACTACTTAAGAATATAAGTGTAGTACATGCAGAATAATGATATTATTGAACCAAGTAAAAGTTACAGGAGCTTGCTTTATATTCTCGTACCGAAACCTGATGTCACCTATGGATTACGTATTGACTTTCAAAAAGTGAATTCTGTCAGGACAACAAACCCTTATCCTATTCCTAGAATTGTTTATTGTATTGACAAAATCGGAAATGCCAAATTTGTCAGTAAATTTGACCCGTTGAAGGGTTAATAGCAAGTGCTATTGACCGAGAGAGCCAACGACATTTCTGCATTTGTGATTCCCGATGGCCTCTTTCAATACAAAGTGATGTCGTTTGGTATGAAAAATGTTCCAGCGATCTTTCAGCGGATGATTCATTCCCTTCTATGTGTTAAACTTATACGGTACCAATTTTGATGCAGCAGATGCGCATTTCGACAAATAAAGTCTCTTCAGTGATGCTCAACCGAAATGTTTGAAATCCGAAATAACGATAAACTTGCTAGAGCTATTTAAGAGAAAAACAGAGTGCCAAAAAGTGGAGTCAAATTCGTCTAAGGATAAGAGCTTTGCACGAGGGAGATAATCCTTAATTTTGAAATGAATTTCTAAATTTTATCATTGTATAGTACTAGTTGCACTGGGTTGACCTGGATTGTTCCAGAATCTCATGTTTATTTTTCTTTGCATTGAAATTGACACCTTTGACATGGATTTTTTTAGAACCTCATGTTAATTTTAGTAGACGGATTGCGTAATTATTGCATCATGGTCTTTCAAGAGTGTACTTGACCGTCTTCTTTCCATCTATGCCCTATAATAACACAAGTCCACCCCACGTACATCCCCAAGAATCTTAAAGAAAAAACCTCTATTTATAAACAGGCACTACTTGTGTGGTCAATGAAATGGGGGTAAAATTGATAGTCTGTAACCTAATAAAGACACAAACCTTGTTTGATTTTCATGAAACTCGGCACAGACACTCCTGCAGTCATACTAAACATCCCTATGAAGTTTCATTGGATTGGTACTCTCAACAGCAGAGTTCTGGCCCTTTGAAGTGATGAGCTAGATCTCCTAAAACAGAGGCTGGAATAAGCATCAGACACACAATACGCCATTTTGAAATGCTCACATATGACATATGCTGCAATATATTTCTTACCAATTATTTTTATATATTGTATACATATCCCCTTTACTTAATTAGGATAACATCTCTGATCAATAATGTAGATATATATTCCTAAGATATTTTTGAAATTTTAACCCCAAATATGGTAAAGTTTCTTAAAAAATGTCTAAAATAAAATATTTAACGGTGGAAATTTATATAAGAAAAAAATATTTAGAAATTCTGCATTATATTGGCTGTAAAAAACAACAGTAAAGGTCAATGAAAATAGATTAATCCCTTAGCTGTAAGCAGATAAGCAAACAGGACCACATAAGCCATTATCAGGCTGTGGCACTTACTGGTCATGCTGGATTATCCCTAGTCACATTAAAACTGTCATAGATATGTGCAAGATGCCATTCTAAGGTTACCAAACATTAAGCACTATAAATATAGGTGAGCTAAGATAATTCAAGGTATCAATGTCTGAATCTGCCAAAAAAAGTACTACTACTCTACTCACCAACATGTTTAAGAAAAACATGACTCCTTGGAACAAAGAGAAGCAACTCTGCAAGAGGAAGCTCCCAAGGCAAGGCGGATTTCATCAAGTTAATTCCCATGGCCGCAAGACTAAGACTGGGGTACAGAGAAATTCAAGTTAACGATCATTTGTCAGGCCGAATTCAACATATCATGCCCTGGTCACCAAGCCAAGTCTGGACAGCCAGTCCTACCAAACTCGTAACTGTGATGGTGATAGTGGATCGCCCTGTATTCTGCGCCCACAAGGGCATTGGCACACAGCTGACCCTGCAAGATGTATTAGTCCGGAATGTTACCACAGACGGTGACGTCCAAGGTGCCAAACGAGTGGACGAAGCCATGCGAGCTCTACATCCCCTATGGACAACAGAGCGTCTAGCTGACCCCGTCCACCTTGGGCAGTCACAGTTCCGTGCCAGCAACCGAGCAGTCTATAGCGAAGTAATGTTCCATACCAAGACCAAAGAACAGAAGAAAGAGCTATAGAGAGTATTCAGCAATGCTCTCAAGTCAAGATGTGCTTTTATAGTCAGGAAACTGTTTACCAAGTTTGACAGAGACCTGCAGAAGATGAGTGATTTCTTACCTAAAGTCCTTGAGGCCACTATTCTGTGCTATAGTGGAGACTGTTCAATGTGTGCAACATATTCACTTGTTTGTGATGGAGAACTTGTTTCCAAATGGTGGAACTTCAGTCGTAATCTTGCTGTATATAAGAACAAAGAGGAACTTCAGACTACTGCAAAGACCAACTTGACTTTAACTCAGTTGCCGCCCGTGATCACCCATACCATAAGAGGGGAGGGTTGTGGTATCATCTCAGGACACGTCATTGAAGAGAGTGACTGATTGAGTTGCTACGAACTCTAATTAGCAATTAATAGGATAATAACTTAATATAACTTTGTGAGGAGTGACACATGCCTCTCCCATCTTCAGCGGTGTAACATAGTAATAAATGTGATAAACTTACCAAGATTGTTGTTATCCATATGTAGCTTCAGGCGACAGATATGATAGGGAGGTGGGTGACACTGAGTCTATGCTATGTACGTGCATCGTCTTCAAGCTGTTCTTGTAGTACACAACACCATACTTGTTGCTGCTTCTAGCCCCCGCCCAAATACGACAATGGCCATTCAAACCAGGAGCAGAGACCAAGTGCACCTTCTCCAAATACTTGGCAAGAAAAGCTTCCATGTTCAGAAAATGAAAGTAAGCCGCTGACGAAAATACACTAGACCAAGGCTAAATCGTCCGTCGACTTTTTAACGACCTATCTCATTTGCATAAATCAGGTCAAACAGTTTGTGTATTGAAATCAGTGCCTCCCCCCCCCTTTCATAACTTTTCTCCCAGGTATTGTTCAAAATTAATTTCTTTGACTTGAAATTCTCATCGTTAATCATAATTAGTCCCCTCTTATACAAAAATGTCCGAAAACTTGATTAATGCGAGTTTTGACCTTAGACCTGATAGGACACAGACTACCAATTATTTTGCTATACATTCCTTTATAACATAAAAATTAATATGAAAACATTCCACCGCCTCAACTTACCTGAAATTTGGTACAGACTTAGAGCAATTCAAGTCCAAAAATATTTGTAAATCTCACCGCAAGTAACCCCTACCCTGCATATTTCCCTTTCCCGTTGAGAAGCAGGTAAACAATGGCCTATTTACACCCTTCCTACTACACACTTAAGAGCAAATTTCCCTTTATTATAATTTTTTAAATTCTTTTTCAGACCCTCTTTTTCCATCGATGCCCTATAATAACACAAGTCCACCCCACATACATCCTTAAGAATTTTTAAGAAACAACCTCTATTTATAAACAGGCACTACTTGCGTGGTCAATGAAATGGAGGTAAAATTAGTAGTTTGTAACCTACCTACCCCAAAACGAGTGATTGATGAGTAGCGGAGGGGCAGACAAGTTTTCGTCCTTCGTCCTTCGTGTGACTATGTCTCTCCTTCACCAAACAACTTCGTGTAGAACTCCTTGGGGCTTCCTTTAATGATTCTCTCTTCCTAGCGTTTCCATCGTTGCGACGATAGGTTTGCAAACAGAAGGAAATTGAATTTCCATCAAATGCAAAAACATTTGCAAGTTGTAGGTCAGATACAAGACACGCCCTGGGGAGGGAGAAGCACCTTGGGAGGAGCATGATGGGACTATCGAACGATTCGAAAAATGGTACGAAGCTAACCCCCCCCCCCCAACTTTACAACCCAATTATACTGGTCCCATTGTTTCTAATAATGACGTAGATGCAAAGGAAATAAGGCAGGTGACTGAAATCCGTTATGATCAACAAGAACCAGTGACGTCTCGTAAAACCAAGAAACTGCAACAACGATCAACAAGATCTTGCTTTTAATTTAAATTTGTATTTCGGGGTAATTTTGAGACACATGAGAACCGAGGTAGAATATAGATATTTTACACATCATATATTTAGAGACAGCGTGATTTACGGCTTTAGTGTTAAGACTGCGGATTGACACCCTTTGTAAATATCTCTTTTATCCTTGAATTGGGTATTAATTGGGACTTTGTTACACAGTATTGATAAGTGTAGAAAAGCTGAAAAGCGAAGAGGGGGTTAAGCATCATATCTATCCTTGTTAGAATATAGTATTATTTACATTTTCAACTTTATAAAGCTCCTGTACTCTAACCAATGACCTACCGCGACATAATATAAACGTTACTGTATTCACGAGCATTGCTACATACATATAGATATTTTGTTTACCAAATCTCAATGAATTATTTCCCTTGATGAATCATCATGTGTTATTAATCATCAATATGAGGATTTTCCTATCAATTAGGACGGTTCCCGTATTTGTTGTTTGTGGACTCTCACACAACAAATATCAACAAATACGGGACCCGTCCGTCAGGAATACACCCTGCAGTGAACATTTAGATTGATGTGCCAATGGAAACCTTTCAATATTTCCGTTTTATAAAGTTTTAGAAAATAATGAACACTTACAGAGAGCAAAAGACGACTATTTTGTAAAGTTATTCAAACCTAAATTGAATTTAAATTAATTATTATGACTTGGATGTTATATTTCAAGTCATTGTTTTATTTTTGGCGCCTTATTGACTTTAACTTGCACCAATTTAGTATGCTGCCTTTGTGACGTCAAAATAACGACGTCTTTTAACTACAATGTCATAACAAGTACATTGTACTCTTTTTGTAAAACTTATACTCTGAAGAGCCAAAGTACACAACGAAATCGCTAAGTGTAATTTATTAGATGTGGATCATGTGTACTTAGTCATCGTTGGATATATATATATATATATATATATATATATATATATATATATATATATAAAAGCACTAAAGTTCCAACAACACCCGATACCTCAAAGTGTCGGATCCACAACATGCATACAAGGTCAAATACAAAAAATTATACAAAGCACTAAAATGACCAACGACACGAACAACGAGATTGTCAAATTTTCGGGACGACCCGTCCCTTCTTCAGGACAAACGAAAAGAATTACATAATGTGGTCAATATCAACAGAGCATAATAACAAAAACTACATATAAATACATCTAGCACTGCAACTACACTAATCTACAAACGTATTTACAACGCAGACTACATGTTTTTGGTCTTTAGGCTTGCCAATCAATGTTAAAAGTGGAACGAATTAGGACATGCCTTATTCGTCCAAAGAGCTGATCCAAAATGTCCGAAAAGCACGTCTTATATATATATATATATATATATATATATATATATATATATATATATGATTTGACTTAATGATACAACGTTCGCAGTAGGAGGTGAAACGAAAATGAAAGTATGAGACTAATTCATAATTTTATAAATGTATTTAACATTCAATTTTGAGATGAATCATAAACAGCCAGAATTCACTTTCAAATGAGTTATTTTTTATTCATTAATCAAATCACAAACAGGAAAATAAGCATATCGATTAGGTTTGAGTCGAAACAGGACGGAAATCCCAATTTTTTTAAAATAACATTAATCTTCATCGACAATTTTCAAAATGACTAAAGTTCTATTTCCAATTTTACTATACTGCAAAATGATAGCAGGACAAGTGCGGTGTATCGGGTAATAGATATGTAAATATGTGAATGTCATTGGAAATTATATGTGTAGTTTCTTGGAGTAATTCTTTGCTTGTACTTTCGTTTTCAGGGAGGAAGGCCTGAGATGTTGTGAGGGATATATATGGAACAATGAAACAAAGAACTGCATAAGTAGGTCTAGGTCTGGTAAAAATATTTATAACAAATACAGCACTAAATCTTGAATAACTGCGACTGTCAAAATTACATTCAGTGGAGCATTCTTAATATGTCTTACATAGCTTGTTTTGAATTCACAATAATTAGCTCTCTTCAATCAATAATATTTTGTAGAATGTCAAACGGGCTACATTGGATCATCCTGTGAAATAAAATGCCCTTTTCCAGCATACGGAGAAATTTGTCAGGGAACGTGTGATTGTATTAAAACTTCCTGTCATTTTGCCATGGGGTGTGTATCAGGTAATGATCAATGCACATATATATCTAGATATCGTAACGGGTTACAAGTTTCCCAGGGTATTATAGCCTTTATGCATACGGTACAATTACTAATAAACAGAGATCAATTGCAGATAGACAGTTTTTGAGCATTACACCTTTTTTTGCACATCAGGTAATGATCAATATACAAAGATAATATATATATATATATATATATATATATATATATATATATATATATATGTATGTATATATACTAGTGGTTCAGTGCTATGGGTGGAATATTGTATCGTTTCCTTTATTTACATATCGAACAATTTGCTTGTCAGAGAAAACTAAAGTACAAAGCATACCTTAATCTTCACCTAAAATATATTTTGTATCTCGACAACCTTGAACTAAGCCCCTGTACTTTTGTACAAGACACCGAATTAGCTTTTAATTACAGTGTTTTTATGATTTTAATCAAACAACAGTTTTCATTGTTTTCTGGGAATCGATTGTTCAATTTTTGTACAATGTTTGATCATCCAGATAAAGCATAAAGTTGCTATCCATGAAATCCTAAAATCAACAAAGCTATCTCTTTATAAATCCACGAAATTTGATGCATTAAAAAATGATGAAACCACAAGATTGGGTACTACATGTATATTATTATGTACTTCAGTGTAAACATATACAATCTTCCGTTTTCAATGTCGAGCGAGTCAATGACCATGTAAATACTTACGTTAGGAAATGATCATCATTACTGGACGGATTCCCACTACATGGCTTATAAAATATGTGTATATCAAGATAGATGTCCTGTTTCAGAAAATGACCCCACCTCCCCATTTCTTTCTTTAGTTCATTTGCTTTGAAATGTATCTTCAGCTTTCCTACCAGAGTTTAAAACGTTGCATGAAGCAAAAATGCCACATTGAATATGTGTTATATTTTTACTAAAGAAAGAAAGACGTTTTCAAATCATGAACCTTTACCGTGTTGATTCTATGTTTGTAAATGTGTAGTCCATTAAAATTGGCAAACTTGGATTGGAAATGAATATTTGGTACTATCTCAAATAATGTATTCATTTTCAGACATTCCTAGTACAGGAAAAGGCAACAATTACAATATATTAACAACAGAGAACCAAATCAAGGAAATATATATCACAGCTGTTTCTAACGACAAATCACCAAACCAAACTAACGAGGAAATTGATAACTCAGGTGCTCCAAATGACGAGAACAAAACACAAACGGATGAATCAACTAAAACTTTGCTCTTCATTCTCGTGGGTATAAACTCAATTGTAGTGTTAGTTGTTCTCGTCTACATTTGTAAACGCATTCTCACGAAATCCGACCATCTTAGTGTACCAAAGTCTTCAAACGTCGCTGAAAGTGTGTTCGACACAGCAGAGTATCCGGAAAGGAATGTTGCTTATCATGTTGATGCAGACCGACAGTACGACACAGTGGATACCATTTCATCTGAACAAACTGCAGACAATCGTAGTTTGGAAATCAAGGGTATTTCGCAGGAAACGTTTTTAGAAGATGTTAGTATTGAGAACATTGAAGAAACGGGACTATATCTGATACCACTGGCTACAAACACGACATACTAATCATATCAATTCAAATCACTGTTGTGACAACCCTTTGTTTTATGTATACATGTTTATTTTCTAACAAAATGATACATATGTCATGAAGTCGTCATATGAAGTTTGTAACTCATTGCAAAATATTTGCTTGGCGCGTTTATAATTTCTGCAGGACTCTTGACACGTGATCGACCTTCAGGTATCCATGCCGCACGTATCTGTCGTTCTGTATCGTGAAGATGTTTTACTTTTGGTAACCATACCGGTTTTAGATATGGTTTGTATTTCGACACAGGGATGTATTTGGATACAGCATCTTTCAACAGACAGTTAAGATCAGAACAAAAAATATCAATATCATACACACATGCAATATTTCTTTGAGTATGGCAACATATTCCTTTGAGACAAAATGTTGATACTCTTTGATTCTACAAGAGTCAGTTTTGTGTCAGACTGGTAAACAGTTCGTAGCCTTGTCTATAGCACGATTTTCAACATCAAAATCAAGAACCATGAAAACAGGAAGGTGGTCAGATGTGCAACTAAATGAACCTTCCTCCAAAACATATAACAGTTTAGCATTCTTACAAAGAGAAGTGGTGCAAAATATATAATCAAGTGTGGACTTAGTTTGAATAAAGGTATATTGTAAACCGGATGCATCGAAATCGACGAAGGGACATCCTATGTAGTTACACATGACAAATTCTTTACGCAAGCTAGATTTATACGTATTAACACAGCCGGAATCTATATCGCAACAGCTACAGTTAAGGTCACCTCTTACAACCACATCTCTTATGGATGAAAAATCAGCTACAATATTTTCAAGTAAACTAAGCTCAGTTACATAGGACTGGATTACATTTAAGAGTGTTTGTTCAACTCTCTATTTTGTATGGTAAGTGAGAAAGTTTCCCAGTTTACTTTCGGAAGGTCGGTGGTTTCTTCCCATGTACATTGTACCTGGGTTCTCTCTTCCACCAATAAAAAACTGGGCGCCCCCATATAACTGAAAAATTGTTGAGTGTGGCGGAAAACATAAATCAATCAATCAATGTATTGCTTATAAGAGTTATGAGATTGATCACTGTTCGTTATCTTCACCTTTCATCTGCTGGGAGATATACACCAAAAATATACAAGGAGCGGTCACAGTGCCGTTTAACTTGTAACCCAATGGTACATGATGAGTAAATGTCTACTAACTCGCATATAGACTGTTCGATTTCTCTTTTATACATAATACCAATTCCACCCATACCTAGATAACGTGATCATTGAGTGGAGAAACTATTGTTATCACAACAAGGTTCAATGGGGGCAAATCTCCGGTGAATTGAATCCAGATATGAAACATTACTTGACTTGAGTTTGACATAATGCCTTTGACACTCCATGGGAAAATACTAAGATTATTTGACCTGTGTATAAATAATGTTGAAATACACAGATCAGCAAAAAGAAAGAACTGATTGTTTAACCATGATTATCCTGAGACTCCGAGTCTTCATCGTTGTAGTCTGCATCGTCTGATGCATTCATTTTGCCTGTTGCTTAGCCAGGGCTGCATGGAGTGTCCCTTGGCCAAAAGCCGCTCGACTCTATCGTACGTACATCGTACAAGGCCGCATTAATTTTAGCGTTACGTCGAACACCTTGACCTTTAGGTTTGAAAATCACACAGGGAAACGGATATCCCTTTGTCTTTAAGGAAGTTAGTCATACCAGGGTGTGTAGACCGCGGACCTATTCCGGATATATAGAAGCGTGCATTCCGTTGGTAGGTAACGCCTTCAAATATGTCCTCGTCCACTCGAGAAACTGTGGTTATGGTTGCCGTATCGGGAGGAAGTGTTGTTTCATCGGACAGAGTAGTGGAATCGATGA
This sequence comes from Ostrea edulis, assembly GCF_947568905.1. NCBI lineage: Eukaryota > Metazoa > Mollusca > Bivalvia > Ostreida > Ostreidae > Ostrea > Ostrea edulis. Next base: position 9,959,791 of record NC_079166.1, read on the forward strand.
GGTGTGAGTACCATAGGACTGTTTGGATGAATGACATTATTGCGTATCGGATGTGGTGTAGATCCGCTCCTTCGAAGTATTGGTTATCTGAAGGGTCTCGTGAATGTTTGTGGTATTGAATGGGATTTTGTTTTTCGGCACTGTATCTGCATATGCAGTTGCTGTATTAGTGTTGCAACTACTAGCAGAATCATTAAGATAGGAAATTGGCAAGGATGTTTTTGGAACTGAGGCACATGTATATTAGATACATAACATGATATACATTGGGTTATGCTTAGAAAAATAATTCATTATGTCTGTCATCACAACATATAAATATTTTGACTACAGACTATTTATATATATGACATATAAATCGTACAATTATGGCATATTGCTGAGATCGGTGGATACAAAGAAGAACATATCGATTAGATGTATTCGAGCTCTAAGTGAAACATTTTCCTTGTCAAATTTTCAGTATATCCTATGTTTCGTTTTCACTTCAAGGTTAACTTCGTAACGGCATTATTTGTATTAAAGGTATTTCATTTGATATTAATTTTTTTTTATCAACTTCCCATACAACTTATTGTTGTCGTGGTTCGAATCGTCGAAGTAGATTTCAATACTGTCTTAATATTTTTTTCATACTCTTAACTGAATTGAGAACATTTCAATAAGCGGATAAATCAGAGTCCCTTTTTTAATTTTTTTTCCGAAGTCGATCTCTAATTCTGATTGTTTTTCGTATAATATATTCAGACCGTGGTTTGTCTCTCTGGCGAAATGTTATAGTTTGTTTGGCTATATATTCACGAATACAGTTCTTGTCATTATAACCTAATAACACACAATTGCCATTGAAAAAATTATATACTGAGAATACAATCATGGTAAGTGTTCTATAGATAAACAATGCAATATGATCATCAGCTACATATTTTAGTTTCCTGAATATACAGCAAATATATGATGATAAAATCAGGTACTGTTATCTATTTCAATTCATATACATTGAGAATCGGCGGGCTCGAAGGCTGGGCGTCTTATTGCGCATATTTGATGTGACAAATAGATCATAACACGGCCTCCAAACCAATTTCTATCTTTACGGATTCTATTATTAAAATCGTCAAAAAGTAAGTTATCGTTGCCCACCCACGGAATTATCGAAATGGGTTTCAGTAAAATATAAAATATCGAAATCACACCCAAAAAAAATTAAATGGCTTAATCTGTGTTTAATGATTCGGATATTACGTTAATATCGCCGGAGGATAACAAATGTCAAAAATAAAAAGTAAAAATTGATAAACACATATTTAAGCCTAATGAAAGAAAATGTGAAGTTTCCCATCAGGAATACAAAATAGAGAGTTGGGCAAACACGGACCCCTGGATATACCAGAGGTGGGATCATGTGCCTATGTGGAGTAAGCATATCCTGTCGATGAACGACTTATTTGTAAAATCTCGGACGTTGTCAATGCATTATACGTTTTTAATAATCAGGTAAAAAATATTAAGGAGTTGTTATCAATGAATCAATGGTGAATTTCCGACATCACTAGATTAGAGTAAACGCTGCATCGCTTTTTGTTATGAACGTTTCCCAATCAAAAAATAATTGTGCAATGTCTCAAGAAATTTTGATGATACAGTGTACATCATAGAGATGTATATGCATTGTGTTTCTGATAAGGTATACTTCATTCAAACACTATCTTTACATCTTTTAATTACCGCGTTATACTGCGATATAAGGTATATACATGCTGTAACAATGCTGCAGACTTTACACAAATTAATATATTTCAGATTATAATTTTGATTTTTAAACATTGAAACCCCTTATTACTATCAAGGGACAAAAGATAAGCGAGCTTGGTCTTTCTACTGCAACAGAGTTATCTCTCTGTCACCAGTTCAAATAAAATTTAAATTCCTGTCATATACTGAATGACTTCTTCCTTCCTTGTCAATTACCCATTCAGAAAAATAGGTCAACTTATGTGTCGTAGATACAGCTACTCGACTGTGAAATTGTTGCCCAGACTAGCGTGTGCAGATTTAAAGATTCCTTTTAATGTAAATCGTTTGAAAATATAATGAGATTTCAATCTATTCCTAACTATTTTTTGAACAGATACAGCCGGGTCCATGGAGTGAACAACGTTCAATCTGTATTGACAGGCATGTATGAAATGTGGTGGATCATAAGACGATAGTTTAAAAGAATTAATTCAAATCCAAATAGTACGATTGCATAACTTTTCAACACTTTCACGACCATTTCTCATGATAAATTAAAGATTGGACTTTTTGACATCATAGAGAGTTGCTTCTTCAACAAAAATGGAAACAAGAAATATTTGTATCTGGTGATCAGCCACTTCGAACAGTTTAAATTTATGTATAAGTACTCTGAAGTTGATATTAAAAGGATGATGTTGTTTCTCATTTACAATATCGTCATAATCTTTGATGATCAGGTTTTCCAACAGTCTGTTGCAATTGTCATGGACATGAATTGTACTTCTTTGTTAGCTTATCTGTTTTTATATTTTGATTAGGCAGACTTCATTCAAAATATTCTACATGAGAAGGGAAGATATCTTGGTGTGACCTTCAACTTGACATTTAGATGTATCAACGATGTTTCATATATCAACAATATTTTTTATTGATATGTAAATTCGATATATCTCAGTGAACTCGAAATATGACACCAGGTCTAGGGTCCTCCACATCTGCTTTGTACTTAAGATATTTCACTTAACGTAGGTGTTTACGGCAAACTATTAACTCAACTTTATGACAAACGGGATGACTTCAGCATATCCATCAACTTCCCATATTTATGTAGCATCATGACATTATCACCTGCATATGGTGTTTATATCTCTCTCAACTCATACATTACCCAAGAGCTTCTTTTGCCTATTATCAGTTTTTAAGTCGAGGTAGGCTAATAACAAGCACGTATATGTTACAGGGGTTTCAGCAGTCTCGTTTAAAAGTCAACATTTCACAATTCCATGGTCGTTATAACGATCTGGTTTGCCAATGCAACCTGCCATTAGGTCAAATGTAATCTGACGTGTTTCATACTGATTGGTAGGCCGTTTTATACACACCGATTTCGACTATGGATTACTCTGTTTAGCTCATCAAGGTAAGGAGTTCACGTCTGGTGTGACCGTTTAACAGGGGGGGGGGGCGTATTTATCCAAGGCACCAGATCACACCTCTGGTATATCTAGGGGTCTATGTTTGCCCAACTCTTAATTTTGTTTCTTTGTTGGAGTTTTGTAATCCATGGAGTTATGGATCGATGTAAGTGACTTTGACCAATGGCCGGGGGATGGAGAGCATGTAAAGGTAATGTTCATGAAAGGTGAATCTGACGAACATATATTCCCAATGATCAATGTGAGTTTACGACTCTACCTTTACATAGATTGATCCATAATACTTTATTTCAGGAAGGTGGGTCACGCTGGCTGGTGCACGCACATTCTTCCCCAGGGCATCCCAGTTGATACTTATTAACATATAAACAGATATACATTTTAATCATTGAATGTGTCTCACAAGAGCATGTAACAAAAATCAGTTCCCTGTATCACATCCAATACAATTATCTCACTTGATACATACAAATACATACAAATATATAATTATACAGAGATACATTTTAAGCACATGTCACAAAACCCAATTAACTGTATTTGTTATATATATCATATATCGATAACAAACAATTACAAAATAAAGATAGTTCCAAATGCAGTTAAAAACAAAAATTTATAGAAAATGTTTGTGCTAAGAAAATAAACCATGCTTAAATAGTAGTTCAACAGCTGATAATGTATTTTTCTACATTATTTTGAAAACTATGTTAGACTGAAAAAAAAACAAAATAAGTTTGTTCAATAGGTTCACACCTGAGTATTGTAAAGAGAATTTAGGAGTAATTGTATGTGGTAATAGTTTGCGAATTGAATGTAGATATGTATAGATATTTTCGGAGACCATTTTAACCCCTTGCAGTAAAAATGGACAATATGTAGCCACTTTTATCAGTCACCATTATATAGAACACGGATACAATTGTGACAATCTTAATACATTCTGTAAAATCAAAAAGTATTTCAACAGTTATCAAGCTTAATTAGATCATCGCCAATGGTGTTTGACATAAGTATCCCGTAACTGTTTTGAGTTCATATTGACTCCGCTGCCGTCATGATCATTGGAATGGTCTTCTCTCTGTGAAAACGTTGGTATAAAATGACAACGTAGCGTCTGCAAACACTAAGATAAATCATGTGTAACACGAGTAAATGTTCACCATGATATGACTTAATCCTCAACTTTGATTTTTAAGAAATAAATATCTTTCGGAAAGTATCCTCGATATTTATAATAACTATGCTAAATTGTTGTAATTTCTCTCTGGAAATAAGACTCAATGTATTAAAAATGAAAAATAAGCTATATTTTACTATTTCATTCATGGTTTGCCTTTTTATATTGTAATATTGTAGTACAATACCTGCTTCCTTGACACTATTTTGTGCATCCGATTCTGATTTGCACCGAGTTCTTTTCCATCCCTTTAAAATTTGGAGCCATTAATTAGTTGAGAAATTTACCCCTTTATTGTAAACCATTTAGATTTCTTTGTAAATTATGCAAATTTCATACGCGTTTGGTGTTATGTACACTAAATACACAATTATGAGATGTTTGCGTATGTTACCCCTTACATATACATATACTACAGTAAAAGACAGTTACAGCAAACTCGCTTACAATGAATTCACGTTCACAGCAATGTGATTTTCATTCCCCGTAAATTTGAAATATATTATAAAGTTGTAGGACATATATCAAATTACGTGTACACCGAATCAAAATTGTTCGTCCTCAGCGCTTTGCTATCAGCGTGTTTTACTGTATTCCCATTAGACCCATAGTTATGCAAATTATTACTTGATGATACTAACATCGCGTAATTGAAATTTACGCGTATCGTTTGAAAAGGAAATGCACGTAATCAACGATCCATGTTTACAATAGTATAATGATTATCAATACTAAATAAAACTTCTTTCAAAACAATTACACTATGATTGTCTTAAATTATTTCAACTGTATATGAGAGAGAAAATGCACAGTTTCATTCATGGCGATAGCCACAAAATTGTGAATATCCCTAGCTTAATGTTTGCATATCATCGTTAAATACCTTGTTGACAATGCCTTCTTTCCTCCTTCCATCTTCATTATTTACTCTACTGTAAATCAGTTCTGTTGATGACGGCTTGTCTGCATAACAATGTAATGATAATCATAATTAGATATGATATCGTAGCGAACAACGATTAGGATGTGACATAATTTTGAATGACATATCTGTCAATAGAAACACATATTTTTCTTACTTTGCTTGAACTTTTATTTGTAAAGACCCACCGATTTAAAGATTCTTTTTATTCAGATCAAGTAAAAATTTGATGATTTTCAACTTTCTTTTTGCGGTCTTTTTGTTTTGTCCAGAAATTAAATCCCGTTTCCACTGTATGTATAGAAGAAATTTTGATTGGCCAAGTCCTTAACGGGAACGTCTTGGAGTTAAAAGGTTGCATATTCTTCAAGGAGTTATGAGATTGATCACTGTTCGCTATCTTAGCCTTTTTGACGTTTTATCTATTAACAATGCTAATTTTCATTCATATGTCGATTTGATATATCCCTGTGAGCTCTAAATAAAGGACACCACAGAGTCGTCCACTTCTGCTTCATACTTAGATATTTTATTGAAAGTAGACATTAACGGCAAACAGACAACTCAACTGTATGACAAACGGGAGGATTTCAGCTTCTCCATCGTCAACGTCCCATATTTGTGTAGCAATATTCCATTATCACCTGCATATGGTGTTTATATATCTCAACTGATTCGATATACAAGAGCTTGTTCTGGATATAGTCAGTTTTTAAATCGAGGTAAGCTACTGACAAACAAGTTGATGGTACAGGGATTTCAACAGTCTCGATTGAAGTCAGCATTTCGCAAATTCTATGGTCGTTATAACGATCTAGTTCGTCAATACAACCTCGCATTGGGTCAAATGCTGTCTGACGTGTTTCATACTGATTGTTAAGCCGTTCTTGGCACACTGATTTTGACTGCGGATAACTACGTTTACCTGATCAGGATATGGGGCTCACGGCGGGTGTGACCGGTCAGCGGGAGATGCTTGCTCCTCCTGTGCGCCTGATCCCACCTCTGGTGTGTCCAGGGGTACGTGTTTGCCCAATTATCTATTTTGTATTGGTTGTAGGAGTAATAAGATTGATCACTGTTTGTTATCTTCATCTTGCATTGATCACTGTTCGTTATATTCACCTTTCTCTTATATACTACACTTTACATAAATTTAAGTTACTCATTTATTTGTTTTTATAAGAATTTATATTTTTCCAATTTAAAACGAGGTCCGAAAAATTTTCTTTTATATTGTTATAGGTCGTAAGAGGACTGACGGAAGAGTTCAACTCTTAGACAGCCAGGCGGTAAGATTATTTTTATATCATTTCGATTCAGAGAACTCATTTCACCAACGGTGTGATTTGGTCCCACTTTTGGCGAATGTATAACATAAGTGTTTATGTAAATATATTTTGAAAAATTGGGTAAGTATTTAAATCTATGCATCATTTTAGCTATGGGTCTTTATTGAGCACAACGCCACAAATACATGGACTCACTGCTTTCAGTCTCAGTAAGTATGGGGCTCATGTGCGAATTATGATCAAAATCTGAGATATGTTAAACTGTTGATTTCAATTTTGCAAATCTAAAAGAAATACCACGTTATTTTAGGTGAACACACGATTGTCCATAATTTCTAGATATCACACTATTTCAGAAATTGATAGTTTAGATATATTTTCGGAGATTGTAAAACAATCAGCAATGAGGTAACACTATGTTGGAATTTAGAAACTGGCAGTACATTCATTTTGTTTCATTATTGGTGACTATCTCTGCATGGGTATACTTATTCTCAGCAATAATTCCAATATACTGATAGTTTAGACCACACATGGCTATTTGTCAACCTTATCCTACAGCATATGACGGTGTATTTAACTTTCATTAAAAGTAATGAATCTGAAAATAAGCATACATTACACAAAAATGCAAAACATTAGGAAAGATTTATTATAAGATATTTCATTCAACAAGTCTTCTTATTTGAAATCTATAAACTATGCTCGTTCGTTTTTCTGATTTGTGGTGTAAAAATTCAAGTTTTATCTGTCACGTTTGAACAATTTCAAAACTTATCTGAAAGCTATCATTGTTAATAGACAAAACGTCATCGATATATCTAAAAGTCGAATTGAAGGTCACAGCGAGAGATTTTTTCTTCTCACGTAGAAGTTTTTGAATAAATTTTGCTTCATATGAATATAAAAACAGGTCAGCTAACAAAGGAGCACAATTCCTGCCCATGGGAATTCCAACAGACTGTTGGAAGACCTGATCACCAAAGACCACGAAGATATTGTCATTGAGGAACTCTAGCATATTTTTTATTTCAACTTCAGAGTACTTGTGCGTGGAATCAGAGTGGTGTTTAACAAAGTAAGTTTTTGAATGACTGATCACTAGATATGAATATTTCCGTTTTCCGTTTTTGTTGAAGAAGCAACTGTCTATGATGTCAAAAAGTCTAGTCTTTAATTTATCGTGAGGAATGGTCGTGTATAGTGTTGAAAAGTCATAGGTTTTACTGCTATTGATTTGGGGAAAATTCTGTGATTTCAAGAGTACTAAAAGTTCTTTAGAATTTTTTAGAATCCACATTTGATTAACGCCACTTCTGGCATATGTAGTCGCACAGTAAGTTTGAAGTTTCTCCTTCACAGCTGTTAACATTTTCGTGAGGAGCAAAGACAGGGGCTTGGTGGAGCACTTACTGGATCCAGCAATGTATCTTTGTTTGTAAGGGTTTTTATGTAGTTTATGAATCCATTATAGGTACGGTAACTCATATTCATTCGACCCATTGACTGGAATATTAAATGTGTCTAAACCTGAAGCATGGTTTTGAAGAATTTCATCTTTTGAAAGGGCAGTTGGAGTATAAGTATGGTTACCAAAAGTGGAATTAATGCCAAGTTCGTTTAAAATACAGTTGTAATAATCCCATAGGCAATATAAAATATATAGTTGGGCAAACACGGACCCCTGCATACCAGAGGTGGGATCAGATGACTAGGAGGAGTAAGCATTCCCTGTCGACCGGTCACACCCGCTGTGAGCCATGTATCTTCATCATGTAAATGGAGTTATCAGTAGTCAAAATCAGTATGCTACGAACAATCTAACTATCGGTATGAAACACATCAGACAGCATTTGACCCAATGATAGGTTGTATTGGCGAACTAGATCGCTATAACGACCATATACTATGCAAAATATTGACTTTAAACGAGACTGTTGAAACCCTTGTACCATCAACTTATTTGTCAGTAGTTTGCCTCGATTTAAAAACTGTCTATATGCAGAAGAAGATTTAGCGTATTGAATCAGTTGAGAGATATAAACACCATATGCAGATGATAAGAAAGCAAGAAGTACTGAAAGTTATCATTTACAGAATTATTTTAGCGACAGTTTCAATTGCCTCATTTTTTAATACTATTGTCATATATATATATATATATATATATATATACATCAAACATTTGTAACCACTATTTTATTTCAGCATACATCATGATTAAACAACCTGTTACACTATGCATTGGACGATATTGATACAATTTTCAACTTACATGATTTGTATAAGTCTGCAGCTGACTCTGACACATATCTACGGCGTCCGGTTTTAAACTGCAAAAATAAATTAGAATTAATTTCATACAAAATCAGAAGTGACTTCTTGGGAAAATATCATGTTTATTTGATTAGAAGTGTAAAATATATTATCTTAAGTTTTCTAAAGAAAAAAAATGTTTAAATATACAGTAACAATAATTTATTCAAGGAATATAATTTTAGAAGGTCCTACTTCAATTACATTACAATATCTATCAATCACGCCTATTAATAAGGTGTTTAACGCCTGATTTACATAAATAGAATAATACCGCAAATAAATGATTGCATTAGGAGTTGAGCTAGATTAAGATATGTATAATAAAATGGGCTATATATGAAATCATGTAAAAATTAAACAAATCAAACATGTACCTGTAATTTTCGTTTTTGTACAGCAGTAGATGTTTTGCCTAGCAAAGGCATCAACTCACTTTTTGCTAAAGATATACAAAATGTTGTATAGTTAATGATATAAAAGATGAAGATGACGAACATTGATCAATCTCATAACTCCTATAAGGAATAATATATATATATATATATATATATATATATATATATATATATATATATATATATATACAAAGCACTAAAATGGCCAACGACACGAACAACCAGATTGTCAAATTTTCGGGACGACCCGTTCCTTCTTCAGGACATACGAAAAGAATAACATAATGTGGCCAATATCAACAGAGAATAATAACAACAACTACATATAAATACATCAAGCACTACAACTACACTAATCTACAAACGTATTTACAACTCAGACTACATGTTTTTGGTCTTTAGGCTTGCCGATCAATGTTAAAAGTTTATATATATATATATATATATATATATATATATATATATATTAAATCTTATGGTGATTTCTATAAACTTCGTTTTCAGGATTGGATTTGTAACCACTATTTTATTTCAGCATACATCATGATTAAACAACCTGTTACACTATGCATTGGACGATATTGATACAATTTTCAACTTACATGATTTGTATAAGTCTGCAGCTGACTCTGACACATATCTACGGCGTCCGGTTTTAAACTGCAAAAATAAATTAGAATTAATTTCATACAAAATCAGAAGTGACTTCTTGGGAAAATATCATGTTTATTTGATTAGAAGTGTAAAATATATTATCTTAAGTTTTCTAAAGAAAAAAAATGTTTAAATATACAGTAACAATAATTTATTCAAGGAATATAATTTTAGAAGGTCCTACTTCAATTACATTACAATATCTATCAATCACGCCTATTAATAAGGTGTTTAACGCCTGATTTACATAAATAGAATAATACCGCAAATAAATGATTGCATTAGGAGTTGAGCTAGATTAAGATATGTATAATAAAATGGGCTATATATGAAATCATGTAAAAATTAAACAAATCAAACATGTACCTGTAATTTTCGTTTTTGTACAGCAGTAGATGTTTTGCCTAGCAAAGGCATCAACTCACTTTTTGCTAAAGATATACAAAATGTTGTATAGTTAATGATATAAAAGATGAAGATGACGAACATTGATCAATCTCATAACTCCTATAAGGAATAATATATATATATATATATATATATATATATATATATATATATACAAAGCACTAAAATGGCCAACGACACGAACAACCAGATTGTCAAATTTTCGGGACGACCCGTTCCTTCTTCAGGACATACGAAAAGAATAACATAATGTGGCCAATATCAACAGAGAATAATAACAACAACTACATATAAATACATCAAGCACTACAACTACACTAATCTACAAACGTATTTACAACTCAGACTACATGTTTTTGGTCTTTAGGCTTGCCGATCAATGTTAAAAGTTTATATATATATATATATATATATATATATATATATATATATATATATATATTAAATCTTATGGTGATTTCTATAAACTTCGTTTTCAGGATTGGATTTGTAACCACTATTTTATTTCAGCATACATCATGATTAAACAACCTGTTACACTATGCATTGGACGATATTGATACAATTTTCAACTTACATGATTTGTATAAGTCTGCAGCTGACTCTGACACATATCTACGGCTTCCGATTTTAAACTGCAAAAATAAATTAGAATTAATTTCATACAAAATCAGAAGTGACTTCTTGGGAAAATATCATGTTTATTTGATTAGAAGTGTTAAATATATTATCTTAAGTTTTCTAAAGAAAAAAAATGTTTAAATATACAGTAACAATAATTTATTCAGGGAATGTAATTTTAGAAGGTCCTACTTCAATTACATTACAATATCTATCAATCACGCCTATTAATAAGGTGTTTAACACCTGATTTACATAAATAGAATAATACCGCAAATAAATGATTGCATTAGGAGTTGAGCTAGATTAAGATATGTATAATAAAATGGGCTATATATGAAATCATGTAAAAATTAAACAAATCAAACATGTACCTGTAATTTTCGTTTTTGTACAGCAGTAGATGGTTTGCCTAGCAAAGGCATCACCTTACTTTTTGCTAAAGATATACAAAATGTTGTATAGTTAATGATATAAAAGATAAAGATGACGAACATTGATCAATCTCATAACTCCTATAAGGAATAAAAAATAGATAGTTGGGCAAACACGGACCCTTGGATACACCAGAGGTGGGATCTGGTGCCTAGGAGGAGTAAGCATTCCCTGTCGACCGGTCACACTACCATGATTCCTGTTTCTCGTTATTATACTATTGGGGTTAAGATCTAAACACCTACTTGCTTATAAAAATAACATACTTATTACTTGCTACTTAAAGTGAGATCATTATGTGTTTACCCCCATTAAATCCATATACTATAGCACAGAGAAATCAAGTAATCATACGTATATGGTATAAAAATGAAATAGGAGAAACAAACACACATCAAAATTGATACCGTATAAGTTTTAAATACATATGTATTCATCCAATTACTAAATATGATTCGAATATGTAAAACTTATACGGTACCAATTTTGATCCACCAGATGCGCATTTCGACAAATAATGTCTCTTCAGTGATGCTCAACCGAGATGTTTGAAATCCGAAATAACTATGAAGTTTTGGAGCTAAATATAGCCAAAAACAGCGTGTCAAAAAAGTGGAGTCATATTCGTCTAAGGATAAGAGCTATGCGTGAGGGAGATTATCCTTAATTTTGAAATGAATTTCTACATTTTATAACAGCAATTAAATACACATCCGTATTTTCAAGCTAGTAACGAAGTACTTAGCTACTGGGCTGTTGAGACCCTCGGGGATCAACAGTCCACCAGCAGAGGCCTCAACAACTAGAACACAAATGAAAATGTAAGGGAAGTTTCGTCTCACGATATTTATGTCATTTGTCAGAATTACACTTCTTGAACGCACTGACAATACACACTACAATTTCATGTTTCAATCTGAACCAATAATTTTGCTTTCTTGTATTTTTGATTTATATGCTTCACAAAATGATTTCCTATGTCAAATCATAACACATTTTGTGTACCGATTCGAATGGGTTCCAAATACTTGTAATATGTATATTATCATCTCCACAAGATGATAAGTTTCAGCGATTGAATTCTTACACAATTACGACAAATATAAGTAATAAGTTATTTATAGTGTAAATTTTATTTCAGAAAACATTCCGACCAATCGGAAAGAGGTGGTTGAGAAATTGAGTCCGCTTTAAATAAGACGTTTGAGTACCTTGGCCTTATTCTCTTACTTCTTAGAGCAAGTAAATAATGTGACATCATGAGTTGAGCATCTTATGATATGATTACAATAGTTTAAATATCAGTTACAAATTATACCTTCATCAGCAGAAATTTCCTCTGCATCACACTCTGCGGAATTTCCATTGTCATGATGTTCATCAACCGCAGCGTGGTTCTGCTCATTAGATCCTGAAACATATTTGTTCTTAATTGTACATCTTACAACTATCGGTATTTTGATATCACTTCCATGGCTGATACATACATGTACATATGTACATTTAGCAATTGATACAGGGTTTTGGCACGTGCGATTTAATGTGTCATCATAGGTCATAAGATATTGAACAGAAATCGGGAATTATGGTCGTCTGCCCTGTTTCAGCGATAATGCAGACCGAGCTCATTCAGCAAATAATCTTTAATTTTAGATATTGTACAATCGTCTGTTGCTGTCTAGTACATGTATAAAGTGATGTGACTTCCACCTACAATTGTAGGCGTTGATATTTTAGAGTATTCTCAGTAAAAACCTAGGATCTCCCCATTTCAGCTATCGAAAAATATCAAAACATTTTAGATCAATGATGTATGGGTATGGTGTATTGTTGATCCACAATATATCCTAGATCTGGAGGTTACAAAACCTTTTGAGCACGTTTTCATACTCAAACTAAAACTCTGTGGTCTAAATCACACTCATACTCAAACGTGAAGGTTAGAGAACTTTTATAGAATCATTCTCACACTCAAATGGAGTACAATGCTCAAGATATTTAAAGTATGCTTCGGACCTTGTTCAGAGTTGTACTCATAATCTCCAACACGACAAAGAAATGAGCATTTGAAATGATCTTAACTCACACATGCTTTGAAGATGATTTTCAAGTTTTTGCCTTTAAAGATGTAAATTTGTATGGCCTTAACCCAGTAATTCACAAGGTGAATAAATTAATGCATTGTATATTAATTTAACATATTGCATCCTCGTCATGTTTGAAATATTTGTTAAAGATATTATCTGTATGTACCTATGTACAATACATTTCAGTTTTTTGTGTTCCTATTTTTGCTCCAATGGATTCATGCATTCAACTAGTATCGCTTTCCCCAGACTCTCGCTTTGGAGACGTTGCACAATCGACAGTCTGGTACGATTCTTATTTTCGTTTTTTGACCAGAAGAGTGCGTTAAACCAAAACAAGAACAATGGCTAATCCTTAAAATGATAAATGCGTTATTTGTTCGTTACAAAGCAGATATATTTTTCTATGCGTTGAAACACAATGTCTTTTAGTGTTGATAACCGATGGTCTTTCCGTTAAAAATCTAATGTCGCCTTAGTAAGCAAACATTGACTGTTGCTTCCAACTTCAGTTAATCCACGTTTCTCTCAGCCGATCAAAAACAGTAAACCTGGATTTGAAATCACAAAATCAAAATAGGAATCGTACCAGACTCTCGCTCTTGAGACTTTGCGCAAGGGCTATCATTCAACAAACTTGAATCTCCGTTATGCATGTAATCGTTCATGCATGTTTTGCAGTTTGTGGATCAACAGTCCTTGAGGAGATTTTCAATCTTATCTTATTTACAATTTTCTTACTTATTTTCCATTAAGAGAATTTGAACGATCTCAAATATCCTTTTCCGATATATTCGTTGGTAAGTTTGTTTGAAATTGTCCCAATGATTAGTTAAAAAATTGAAAATGTTAAAAAACATACGATAGACAGATAACGATCAGATTTTCACGTCAGGTGATCTAAAGACAATCGTTTTCTAAGACACAAATAATGCATCTCCGTACATCAAACAAATTGTACGATGACTGCTATAAATTGCCAAATACCCACAGTCTTATACAAGATATTATAGGAATGGCAATACATCGTAACGTAATCATGATAAAACTCTTATTGAACTATAAACTCTCACCTATCTGTTCCTCCAGTTGGAAAATTTCGTCATTGTCTCGTGTTTCTGCCTACAATAAGCAAATACATGAGGAACGTGTAACTACTACATCAGAATATGATTTCAATCACCAATGTACGTGCACGTCAGTTACCTGGCTCTGCTCACGTGTACTCGGTCTTCTTTCTTCATTTTTTCCAAATAGTTTGCAAAAAAAAAAGAACGATACAATCTGCTTTGTGTTTATCTGCAGATGGGAATTATGCAATATCAGCTACTTTCAATGTTATGCATGCTCATAACAACTAAATGTTACATATTTACCACTTGCGTTAGCTTTCCTTTTCGCTTGTTTTTTCCTCCTCAACAAAAAGATGGCAACAAATACTATTATAGCTATTACAGCTATTACAGCAAACGCAATCCTTGTAAAAGAAGACGGACATGTACAATTATGACACGATTGTATATTAAAACGATTTCTTTGACAATACACTAGTCATATTTTCCATGAAGCTCCTACCGACCCAGTAGCCTACATTCCCACTTGAACGGTGAGCGAGATTCAAACGCACTCAGGGAGAACAGTGTGTGATCATTTTATTGGAACTTCAGCATGTAAACAATAAGTAAATTGGGATTTTTTATTCGTTGACCCATTTTGTATTCTTATAAGGCATAATTCACTCAAGAACTTCAACATAAAAAGGTGCATTTTGTTTTGTCCTTCAAATCGACCTTCAGATACACTAAAGAAGTTTTATCTTTGAAAAATATTCATTTTCATCCTTGTGTTGATTCAATGCAACTCATAGGATTCGGTATCAACTTCATATTTGGATATTTTACGGAGCATGGATTTTAACGGTGAACTACCAATTCAACTTAATAAAAGCCTGAATGACTTCAGTTTCCCCATTCTTAACTTCCCACATTGATGCATTCATATATAAATATCACCTATATATCATGCTTATTACTCTGATTTGATACATGATGTTCTGTGTATGATTAATTTTGATACCGAGGCAGAGTACGGATATATAAGTTTGATGTTGCATAGTTCCAACTGTATTGTTGAAAATCAACATTTTGGAAATGTTATGGTTGTTATATTGATAAACACAGCATATTATAAGGTCAAATTTTGTCTGATGTGTTTCATACTCATTGCATGACCGTTCACGGAGGATGTGACCGGTTGACAGGAAATAATTACTCCTCCTAGGTACCTGATCCCATATCTGGTATGTCCAGGGGTCCGTGTTTTCCCAATTCTTTATTTGGTATTCCTTATAGGAGTTATCAGATTAATCAACAGTCGTTATCTTCACCTTTCCTCAAATGATTGATGCTTTTACATCGTTTACAAGCTATAATGTAGATTTTAAACAGCTAGAATGTATTGATATTTTTTTTTATCTCCATACATACGGTGACGCATAAATATAGGATATGTCAGATGTCAGATTGATCACTGTTCATTATCTTCACCTTTCATCTAGGCATTTGACATCATACCGTTCAAGTAAGGATTTTGATAACACAATTGTACATTGTATGTATACAATCTGACTAAAGTACAGACCTATATTATTATATATATAGGATCTGATAACTCCCCATAAGAGATCATGTTCTGGTGAATTTTGCATTGGCCAATGAAATCATAACTTCCTTTTGCTTGTCTGGTATTTCGGAAGTCATTCCATTTTCATACGTATGAGATGATACCCGATGAGTTCCGATAAGCAAATAACACAATTAAAAATGGCGTCGATAAGTGCCACGCCGAGGAAAACATGTCTTTTGTCGGATGCGTGTATCCTCTGTGGGTTTTGTTTTAAACAAATTGAGAAAGCAAGTGACGGTAGTGAAAAAATCCAAAAGTTTAGCGAAATTAAACTGCGTTTAAATGAAGAAAGGTGGGGGAATATCAGGAAACTGACGGGTGTGTTGACAGATTTGGATGAAAAAGGCCTTGGAGGGGTTTGCAAAAAATGTTATCGACAGGTTGAATCTGTTTTAAAAATTGAAGCCAAAAATGCAGTTGTTAAAGAACGTTTTCGTGAAATGGCAGTGCGAACTTTGAAAACAAAAATGTTACAACTGCCGTCTCCCCGAAGAACATCAATAACGAAAAGAATGCTTCGGAGCCCGGATACACATGTGCCCTCTACGAAGAAGAAATCTTTCGACGTATCTGTTGTGAAGCTTGTACAACTGACGCCCTTTAAAGATCTGACGAATACAAGAACGGATTCATCGAAAGCAGGGGTAAGTTATCTAAGCATATTGGTGTAATATTAACATTTATATGTAAACATGGTAAACATTTACAAATTGAAAACAAAAATCTCTAGGCTTGGTCTTAAACACAGATACCACTTGAAAGAAGTGTTACTGTCATCACACTCTCGGGCACAATCCAAGACAATACAATTAAAATTATATCCTTAGATATGCTAATTACTATCAGGTGTATTAATTAGTGGATCAAAGGAAAATTTAGGAATTCAATACACCCCAGTCTTAGGGTGACTGTCAAATGTCTGTATGTGTCAACATACCATTAAATATATAATTAGATATTCAAAAATTATCTTAAATCATTTTTAATTGACAGCTGTCTATGCCAGTATATACTGCATGTATCCCTATTGCACCACAGGAGAAACAAGTTGGTATGTATAAAAATATGTGAATCATAATTGATAGAATGAATGATTGATTTAAATAGAGCTTTCAATAATCAAGGTGTGTCATGAAATGCAAAAAAAAAAAAAAAACACCTTACAGTGTGTCCACCTGGCAGTCGTTCTGTTTGAAAACAATTAACTTCTGTGACATGAAAAGTTTCAAGACTGAAAGTGCATGCTTTCATTATATATACTAACTGTTGTACTTGACTTTTTTAGGGATATACCTATGGGTTTGTTTTACATTGTGTATCAATGCTTATTTATCAACATTAACTATATACGAAGCATTTTAAAGGTACTATATTAGGCCAGTAAGAAATTTAAGTAATTGCAGGAAACATATGGGACATATAGGAAATATGTGACAACATGGCAGTGTGTTACATGTGTCTTTGAAAGCTATCTGAATCTCAATGCAGTTCAACAACTCGCACATTTTTATACACAGCACCTGCGTTATCCTACAAAGCATCTTGAGAACCTCAATCAGAATGTGACCAGAAAAGGAATTACAGAGTCATAGTTTGAAATGTTGTCCTACTAAACAGCATTGTACTTGATTTTAAACACAGTTATGGAAACAAAAGGTTATGTCACAATACAGCATAATGCCATACAATGATTATTTCATTTGAAAAATATTTCTGAATCCATTTTTGGTCTAATTATTATGAAATCTAAAGCATATAATACATAACATTTAGACATAAATTCTGTTCGTGTTTTTTAAAGTTTTACCAACAATTGCAGAAATATGACAACTGAAACTTTAATATCAGCTTAGAGCACTCCATTTCCTTAAATATTATCCTTTGTCAGAATGGAATGAAATCATTGAGTGTGGTGTTCCTACAGTCATATAATGTGTTTGACTGTTCAGGAAAACAAAATCAAGACATTGAGACCAGAAACTGCAGATATTTGTATTTTTAATGGTGTAAAAATTGACCTTAGATGATTTTATGAGAAATATGTAGAAAAGTGATTGTTTTCAATGAAATATAGAACTTGACTCATTTATAGCACTATACTGTAGATGTATAATGTCAACAGTTGTATAATAAATGGACAAAAGATGATTAATTTCATGAAAATGGATTGTAAGTAGTCTATAACATTACCTGTAATAACACATTATTTTCATTGGATGATTTGAATCTAACATATATAGATTTCAATAAAACATCCTTATCAGAATGAAAAGAAAATGCAAAAATTCCTGTATACAAATACTGGATTTTATCTTTCTAGAGGGTGCATCAACAAATAAAAAAGGATCTAAGCGATCTTTAGATTTTGAGACTAATAGAGACCAAAGCGACATTCAACCCACACCTTTAGATGGGTCGATTGAGGTTAACTTGTAAATTGAAAGTGTAGCAAAAGTTTTTACTGATCAGTTCATTACTAGATGTTCATGTTATACTTAGTCACTAACATAGTATTTCATTAATCATGATTCAGTTTAGCTCACCTTAGCTGAAAGCTTAAGTGGGCTATTCTGATCACATCTGTCTGTCCAAAAACTTTTCACATGTTTGACTTCTTCTCCAGAACCATGAAGCCAATTTCATTCAAAATTGGCACAAATCAATTCTTGGGTAAAGGGGATTCAGTTTGTTCACAGGAATGTTCTCTTCAAAGGGGAGGTAATGAAGGAAATGCAAAAAAAGAAAGAAAGAATGGATTGATCTAAAAATGTTCTCAAGAACCACTGGGTGAGAAAAGTCAAATCTTACAGGAAAACTTCCTGGCATAGTGTAGATGCAAGTTTGTTAGAAGGGTTGGGCTACAAGAAGACTTTTAGGAGATCAAAGACCCATAGGCCTCTTGTAAGGGTTGCTCATTACATCAAGACTTATACTTTTATGAAACTACATCACAAGATGGTGATTTATGTTTTTTAAAAAATTATTTGTATCAATCAGTTTGTTTGTCTATCATCGTAGCTCAGTGGATAAAGTTACCGGTGAGTGACCCACAGATCACAAGTTCAAATCCACCAGTCTTCAGTTCATATTTACTGATATAAATTTTTGAAAATCATGTTTTTTTAAAATCCCAATTGCATATTTTTGGCTTTTTGACATATGTACTCATTACGTATCATCACATCTTTCATAATTAAATCAGTTTGCGCCGATTTGATAAGCTTTTTCATGTTGTAGTGAACAACCCAATCTGACTAAAGTACAGATCTATATATTTTAGGACACCTGAGTAAACTCATATTGCAATTGGTTGTTGTCCATTGTTGTTTGATAACAATTGAACATATTTAACTTCTTGATAACTACTATACTAATTCTTTTCAAATTTGGTGTGAAGCATCTTTGGAACAAAGGGGACATAAATTGTAAATTTCAGGATTCCTGCACCCCTGGGGGCTTAGGGGTGGGGCAAAAACTGCCCAAAATTGACAAATTTTCAAAACTCTTCTTTAGATCCGCAAATGTTTAAGAAAAACTAAATGCATAATTATGTAGAGCGAGAAGGCCTTTACCAAAATTGTAAATTTCATGATACCCAGGGTAGGGGTTCTGACTCCAGGGTGGGACTAAACTTTGTATATATTGTTTATGTGTAATTTTGCTGGTACTGTATAAAATCTAAATGCATACTTAGGAATAGCAGAAAAGGATGTACGGTGAATTTCACAAGCCTGGGTTTTGACTCTAGGATGGGTCCAAATCAGTCATATCTTTTAATGCTTTAATGTTAATTTAATACACCTATTATTTCATCAGTGTATGCACTTTTAAGGGCGCTTAAGTTGTAAGAACACATCTTGTTTTATACTGTTGCTGAACATTAGAATTTAGTCAAAACAGGAATTTGTTTCCTCTAGATTTCACGGCCCTTGGGAGTAGTGATACTTTTTTACTAGTACTCACATGATCGACCTATAAGGCCTGTGGGCCTCTTGTTTGTAGTTGATGTAGCTGTGAATGAATTTGAAAATAAGTTGACCTTTTGTATTTGCTAATTATGCATGTGCATGTTGTTCTTTCAGATTATGCTTCAATTCAGATTTTGGATTTTCTATAAATCTCAACTATGATAAAAGGTACACAAATTAGAAAATCATTATATTTAACAAAATTTATATCAAAATAAAGATATAGAAGTTTTTATCTCCTATCCAATGTTCTGAGATGAAAAACAAAGGTTTGATGAAAATTATATCCAACTAACAGATTCTCTGTAGTGTGTTTGCATACCTTAGTTATTATTGTCATGGTCTTAGGCTTAGAATGAAAAGGTGTTATTTAATGTGCATGTACTTAAATTACTTGCAGATTAGTATTTACTATCCAAGTGGTCGCAAAAGTAGGTTCATCACCGATGAAAAGGAGAAGAAGGTCTGCAAAATTGTTTTTAGGGGAAAAGACATAGGCAGTGGATTGAGGGACTTTTTAAAGACAAGTCATCCAGAAGAAGTAATTGAGGGTTCTGTAGCAATTTTAGGTATGGACTTGAAAGTCTAGTGATCAACTGTTTTTAAATCTTATTTAAGAAAGACATGTATGAAAAATATGGTAGCAGTCATTAGCAGATTTGTAAGCTTCTGTGTATAAATGTATGTTAATAGATTTTATTGATTAAATTTTGTATTTTTCAAATAGCATGCCTTGCAATTTTTGTCATGTTTTGCAGGTGATGAATGCAAAACCTTGTGCAAGAGAAATTCTGGAAGTGTGCTTCAAGACAAATCAATTCAAAATGTTATGGAATTCACTTGGGACAAACTGTACACAGAACTACAAATACGTGCCCCTAATATCCTGAAGATAGTATCAGCAATGGTCAATGACATTCCAATCCAAGTGAATAACAAACCATTTCAACTTGTAATGTACACTTTGTCCCAGATTCTGCATGCCAGATCTCAAGAAATGTCTTTAGTACAGTACTTGTCAGGACTAGTGTTAATGCATGGAGGATGCACCCTTAAGGTACTTTAGTCTACCATATTCAAAAGTGATAATTACAAACCATATTTAGACAGATATCCAGATAAACAAACAACTATTCATTAACACATTGCTATTGAATATCTGAGGCACAGCTTGATTTATTAAATTGCAAATATATCTGTTTAATAATTATATATTGTTTTTAAGTCTTGAGCATTGTTGAGATTGGACAAATATTCCAATATACTCTAATACAGTTGTCAAGGTTTAAAGCATATTGGATATTTTAAATTTTATATTCAGCATTCTTACATATATATACATTTGTATGATTTTTAGTATGATTGATAAATTCTATTACTTGACATGTGATATTTGCTTTAATTAAATTGATTTTACATGTTTCTTTAGGATATCGAGAGGATTGCCAAATTTGGTGCTTCAGTTCACCCAGAAACATTGCGAAGAAAGCTGAATTCATGGGACGAATACTTGGACGAAGAACTACTTAAGTACAAAACAGAATGGAGTCGAGGAGGAAGCAAGAAATATCAGCTAATTGGAGACAATTGGGATAGAAATATTATTCCATCTTATCATACCTCTCAAGACAAGACATTGTCTTTGCACCTGTTTCAGGTTATTGGAGTCGTTGATAGGGTGGATTCTCTGAATTGTGCTTTTGATCCACAGCTCCTAGATATTTTAGAATTAACTCCTGTGGATTTTATTCCCTCAGTAGCTGATCAGGACATTCTTCTGCATGAGTTGACCTTTTTAGTGGCCAATGCAGTGATTGCAAATATTGAGCAGCTGAACGGAGCATTTGGATATATATATCCAAAACACTTGAAGCACAAGTATAGTGAATTCTCAGGAATGAAAACGGAACAAGTAAGACACATGTATACTAAATTTCTAGACACTTCTAGGCATGTTTTTATCTCCAACAAATCCAGTTCAAATACATGCATATTCATTTGTTTTTACAGTATTCTTTGGGACTTTTTGATTGTAATGAAATGGTTACCCAAGATGTGATCAGGCTACTAAAGGACCTATCAAAGAAGTATGTGCCCATTGATGATGCTGGGGAAATAGTTGAGGAAGTGTTTTTTGGAGGCAAGTAAAAATTAATAGGGGAACATTTCAAGAGGAACATCAACAGCAGGGCTCAAAATTAACATATGCTTATCACTGACTGGATAAAAGTCTGGCAGACTGATTGACATTTGTTTTAGTAAGTCCGATGGGACTGGTTAATTTTCTAAAACGTCATTTTGAAAAACTTGTTTAAACTCTGCTTTTGGCATTCCTCTATAGACATCAGACAAACCTGATTAGTGTTGCAAAATTGTCCAAGGCACAGAGTTAAATCCCATGATTTTATTTGAATAACATTAACGAAATATCTTTAATTATATCTGGAAAACCCTGGTGGACTGGTAAAATTTTCTGCAGACTTGTTTAAAATAAATCGTATCAGTCTGGCTAAACTGGTGATATGAAAAGTTAGTTTCAAGCCCTGATTGCAGTTATATAGATTTGTTAGAATTATTGTGATTTTTATTTGAAATGAAATATTGAAAAAGATAGTGAAGAGTAACTCATGTAGTGTTTTTTTTCCACTTTAAAGGAGACAGATTGACTGATGAGAGAATACAGAGTGCCCAAGAAGCTATGACCAATAATGAAAATCCATTGGATAGGTTTGAAGGATTCATTTCCAAAATTGAAGATTTTCATCGGCTCATGAACTTCCTCGAGGTAAATTAAGTCAAACAGTTTCTTATGTGCACTTAAAAATAAAAGATATAACAGATATTTATCAACTAAGATTTCCTTTTTCATAAAGTGAGGTTCACTTTTTAGCTCACTTGCTGTCCATCGTCTGTCTGTAAACTTTCACATTTGTGACTTCTCCAGAACCACTGGGCCAATTTCAACTAAAACTTGGCATAAAGCATCAAATTTATTCAACTGAATTGCAACTGAGTTGCAACATCCTTGTCCAAGGGGAGATAATAGCAAAATTACATTAACAAGTTTTAAAAATCTTCTCTAGAACCACTGAGCCAATTTCAACCAAACTTGGCACAAAACATCCTTGGGTGAAGGGGATTCAAGTTCATTCAAATGAAGGGTCATGCCCCCTTCAAAGGGGAGATAATCACAAAAATAGGGTGGGGTCATTCAAAATTCTTCACAAGAACCAATGGACCAGAAAAGTTAACATTACATGTAAGCTTCCCGACATAATGGAGATTCGAGTTTCTTAACATCATAATCCCCAGGGGTAAGATGGGACCACAATATAGATCACAATTTTACATGCGAATATGCAAGGTTACTAAAGTGAGCGATATGATCCATGGGCCTCCTTTGTTCACATGATATCAGGTGAGCGATGTGGTATGATCTTGTTAATAATGTTGAACTTGATATGAATATAGGTAAAAATAAACCAATTATTTTTTTTTTCAGGCAATTGTGTTGCAAACATACAGCACCCAGTCAGCAAATGACAGAGGAACAGTGTATTATTATAAGAACATATTAAATGCACGCAATGTGAAGGGGAAAGTAAAGAACTCTTACAGAGGATATAAAATGCTATACCGTACTATATTTGATGCTATGTGTTGTGCATTTTTCTTGAAAGAGTTTGGACTTCTTAACTTAACAGAGAGCATACCACTGCCTGATGAATTCTCCAAATGGACAGGAGAGGAAAAAATACAGTGGATGAATAACATATGTGAACGAATTGTGAACAAGTGGTTTTTTGGAGACAGTGACTTGTTTGAAGAGTTGCGACAAGTATTGTCTGATCCAGATCATGAAGAAAATTATTGGTTCGGGAACTTTAAAGATGGTCGCTTTTCCTGCCACTACTGTGAAAAAACTTACTGTCATATCAAAAGTGCAGAATTTCATGAAAAAGAAGTCCATGGCCATTCCAAACCAGCATTACGAAAAAGTAAACAAGCAAACCTATTGCAAGATGAACTTTTTGATTATTTGATAGCCCTTTTCCGTCTGTCAGCATTACATCGAAATCTTGATACGGCAGTGGATATGGCTGATGGCTATAGATCTATTCGCTCAGCTAAGTACGAGACCCCGCTGTACAACAAGACCCACAAAACAAAATATCTTATCGGCAGCATCCATTTAACAGGCCTCGTATCAGGAACCTTGCCGCCTCCTCAAACAGAGAGACTTATTGCAAATCGCTGTATAAATTTGTCAGGTGGGAAGAACTCGAACATGGCACTAGATGAGTATGTAGAACTAGTCAACAGAGATACAAAAAACACTTGTTCTGGATTCCAAACAAAGGAGAGTATAATTGCGCACTCGAAACAATTTCCTCTTTTAATCAAAGCTGTGAAAAATTTGGACATGATTAATGATGTACATAGAAGAAAAGGATTCCACAACATACCTTCATATAAATCTGATGTTCGGAAGATTGTACAAGACCTTTTTGACATCGATGGTTTTTCCCAACATAAAGGACGCAAGCTCAAGTGCAGAGAACTAGTCCAGAAAAGCAATCCATTTGCAGACAGTTATAAACAGTTGGTGAACATGATATACAGACATAAACCTTTACTTCCATTCCGTCGATTAAGGAATAAACAACTATAATGATGTGATTGTTTATCTACCTGGTACATGAGACATAAAATCAAATTAAATATTATGGAGGATTATCGCCAAGACTTGTCCAATGTACATGCACACATATACAATGTACAGTAATTAAATTTTCAAATGGAATAAACATGGATTTAATCAATAACATCTTTGATAACTTACAATATTTGAAGATCCAACTTGGTGTTGGCCATATTTTTAAAAAAAAAATAAAAATCAAATTTTGATTACTCATTGCTGTTGGTCTTTGTTTGTCGTCGTGCGTCATCCATTAACAATTTTACATTTGTAACTACTTCTTAAAAACTACAATGCCAATTGTTACCATTTTTGCCCCAGACTTGATCAACCCAAAGAAAACGGGTCCCAGAAAAAATGTGTTGTTTACTGTTTCTTCACAAATCCCAACATTACTCTGTAATTTATATATGCTTCAATTCATTCTGGTACACATAATTATAATTAGTATCATGCAGAAGAAAACAGGACATTGTCTTTTAGAGACTGATAAAACAGTTTTGTATCTGATCATTAGATAACTGTTGCATTGTTATGAAACTGTAAACAATACAATTTTTACTTAAAAAATAAACACTAACAAGTTTTGTGTAAATTTGAACCTTAAGTTGATTTAATATCATCAAGATCCTCATCAGATTCATACTCATATGATACAGTATCACTGTCACTGCTTGAGGTTTCCATTACATGTACATCATCTAAAGACAGATTTGTCATATATTTTTCTAAAATTGTCGAAGAACATGAATTACAGGAACATCCTGTATCACAAATGTCACAACAAGTATGTATTCTGGTACCTTGTACCAGCTTTAACTCGCTCTCCGAAAGAAATGTCTTGAGCAGTTGCAATCTTCGGCAATCAGTTGAAGTGAGGAAGTCTTTGACGTCCTGGTCAACATTCCGTAGTTGTTGACCATAATACATCAAAAAGGCACATGATTGTTCCCCATCCCTTCCCACTCGCCCTGTTTCCTGGACAAAGTCTATCAAACACCTAGGAGGTCCATAAATCATAACATTGTGACATGCATAAACATTTACACCCATTCCCAGTGCACTGGTAGCAACAATAATGCGCAAAACACTGTCCTCAGTCAATTTTTCAAGGGTTTTCTTTTTTTTATCTTCTGTTGTTTCAGAATGAAACATTTCAACCATGTTTTCAATGTTAGTAACATCTGATAGTTCAGACACTATGAAGTTGTACACACGCCCAACATCTCTTATTGAGTTGCAATAAAATATTGTCCGTGGGAACTCCTTTTTTAAATCTCGAAATGAGTCCAAAATCCACAACAAAGAACTTTCAATGTTAGGGTCTACTTTCTTCACAATGTACTTGATGTTTTCTTTATTTGGGGAAACTGTAATGTTCGTGTAGTCCTTCAGTCCCAAAACTTCTATCACCCTCTTTTTAATTGTCTTTGTGCAAGTCGCGCTTAGTGCTAATAATGATGCCTCAGGAAAGTACGATCGGATCTCTCCAACACGCCGAAACCACTTTCGGAACACTTTATCCTCCTTATCTGCTTCTAGACCACCCCTAAATTTGATAATAAAGGTTATGAATAAGAATCTAAATTAAAACCATTTAAACATGTTTTAAAAATTTTAACTACCAACATTCCTTCCACTTTTTCAAAAAAATGGGTTGCAGTACACTAAGCAACAGTTTTTAATGATGTTTAAAATTATTTTTACATATTCTAAATTCAAGACATCCAAGTATGTCTATAAAAATCAAACAAAATATGAGAGTTAAGATAATTATAGTTTAGGGAATTTACAATGCTGATAGTTGGTTGGGGAATATGATTACATATTTTGCATAAAGACCTAAGACACCTTTGGAGCAAAATATTGTGTCAATGATGTGTGAGCAATTTGTTCGTCAATAAATGTAAAAAAAAAAAAAAAAATAAATAAATAAATAATATCAATATATTGATGGAAAAAATAGCACTGACAGTATACAATATCTCATTTGATTTATTAACTCAGGTTGTTTTAAAGAACTCTCATAAATGTAAAATACATGAATAGGAAGACATTACCATGTGACAACTGTGTGGAATTCATCAACTACGATGACAGTTACATTAAGTCTTTGTATTGTTGATCTCCATTGGCTGTCTCCAACTAATGACTCGGGGGATGCATAGATGATGTCTACTTTTCCTGCCTGTATCAATTCATCGGTCTCCTTGTCTGTGCCTGGAGCATTCAAGAGTGACTGTGTTTATAAATTCTTAACATTTCCAACACAATATTTAAAGAATGAAATGATAACTATAAATGAACCAGTTCAACAGTGAACTTGGAATCAAATTTGCAGTGCAACATATAGTGGATAACACATTTCACGCAAGAATTTCTTATGTATTGTTAACGGTCTACTGCTTGTCAGAAGCATATATAAGTATGATGACTATCCATTATTATTTAGATGATCCTTAGTGAACTTCGATTTAAGACCGGCCATGAGACCCAATTTCAATTAAATTATATAAATATAAACGAATAAATATATACATACCTTTAAAAGCAGCAGTTACTAATCCTATGGAAGTTAATTTTCTGACTTGGTCTTGCATAAGAGACACCAGAGGACAGCAAACAATTACTTTCCCGAAGCTATCATCACGGAGTAAAGCTCTCTTCACTGGCAAATACGCTTGAAATGGGAGCGATTTTCCAAAACCTGTTGGTAACACGGCGACACAGTCTTTTTTATCAAGCACGCAGTCCAAAATCATCCGCTGTTCATCCTTTAAACACTTAACGCCAAATTTTTTCAAAACTTCTTCCACTACTCGTTCAATATCCGCCATTTTTGTTTATACACCGCGCTTCATTTGAAACGCGTTATCTGATTGGATCAAATTATGATGCAATATGCAAATACAAAGTTCACCAGAACATGACCTCTTATGGGGAGTTATCAGATCCTATATATATAATAATATAGGTCTGTACTTTAGTCAGATTGGTATGTATATATCCGAACATCAATTAAAAATGTATAATAGTGAGATAAATGGATATACATGTATATTGAATGTAGTAAGGAGATAGAGAAAACGAGAGACAGAAAAAAATCAAAATAGTTACCCTCCTAAAATCCAGTAATTAAATCCAGGTTCCGCCGCTACATTTTCATTTGATTTCTTCCTTTCAACAGCGTCATAGCACTCTGGGTCTACGATGAAACATTGAGGTCATACAATTCAACATTAAATCATTTTATCTATATTTAATATATGTATATAGTGTAAACAAAATTTAGAAAACTCGGTTACATCTCAGTTACAAATCGGGAATTAACGACCACTTTTATTGTTGTACTGAAGAGCACAATACCGTTTTACTTAAGTAGAAATACAAATGTATGTTACCCTATCAAGCTTGGGTCATGTAGAACATAAAGTGTTTTCATGTTTATTTATGAAGAGTATTGCATGTATGCAAGCTGTTGTAAGAATTTCCCGAAATATTTAATGTCTACGAAAAGGCTTGTTTGTGTCAAGAGGTGATAAGGATTAGAGAAAGATACAGTTCTTCTGAAGAGATATTATAGTGCGAAATAGCAGACACCATACATCTTTGTTTGTTTTTTGGTTATGGGTATGCTTGATGTGAACAACAGTGAAAGGGAGTATAACCCCTGTCACAAGCTAAGTTGCTCAACTTTGGCGATTAGATAATTAGATAAAGGCACTTTGTATTGTACTCTGGATATTATCCCTTTCGTCAGTATTTTGTAAACGACATACATTTTTAAACATCGATAAAGTATTGGTATGAATCAATATATCGATATAACACACAACTGATCGCGAGGTACCGACGGGGAGAGGCAATTTTCTCCTCTGGGTACTTTCAACTTGAATTGAATTTTGTAACCAAAATTGGTATTAGATAAATGTCATGGGATCCATTTGTCCAACGCATTGCAAATATGTGTACATATAAAATAACAATGCTTAGCTGACACAATTAATTTGGAGTGACTTCGAAAGAAATAAGCCTTTTTTAAAAATTCATTCTTGAAGATCTAAAAAAGGACTTGCATTTTTTTGGACAAATGTCTTTATCAAACCAGTGTGTAATTTGGATACCCTATAGTGGGAGTCACAATGTACAATGAAAGGTGGAGATAACGAACAGTGATCAATCTCATAACTCCTATACGCAATACAAAATAGAGAGTTGGGCAAACACGGACCCTTAGATATACCAGAGATGAGATCAAGTGTCTAGCAGGATACTTTCTCTATTACATTTATCTGCATATTAAGTGAACCCAAACGTTTGAAAGGTCTGTAATTTCAACTGATTGATATATGGGAGAGGCTTACTCCTCCTAGCCACCTGATCCCACATCTGGTATGTTTAGGGGTGCGTGTTTGCCCAACTTTGTATCTTTTATACTTTCTAGGAGTTATGAAATTAATCACTGTTTGTTATCGTCACTTTTAATGGAACAAATACAGTGTATATATCATATTGAAAGCCGAAAAAAAAAATTCAAAATTAAAAGTAGAGTGATTTTCATGCCATCAATTTTACAAAACACTTCTATAGCAATGTTCAAACCAAACTAATATACAACATACATTTGTATGCATCGGTGGACAGGTAGTAATTTGGGGGACATTCCATGCATCTTGCGTTTTGATGGTTGCTACGTTGGATTGGTCTATCCCCTTTATTAATCTCAGCACACTTGCGACCTGACAAGTAGTAAAACGTTATAATAAAAAATACCATAAACATTTTAAGCAGTAATATGTTTGCGTGTTATCAAAGTTTCATATACTAAGTTTTAATCAACGTTACCAATTATAAGAACTTCAGGTGCACACGTCTCTATTGTGGCATTCATGTGTGGACTGACAACGCAGTGGTAAGTAGTTTTACTACACCACGACGTCCACTTCTCACACTCTTTTAACTGTTTTCTCTTCTCATGCTGATCTTTATCCCGAGGACAGTCTGGGACTTCTACTGCAGTAGTGTGTGCGATGCGAGCACACTTATTTTCCTTCTATGATAAAACAAATCCGCAAATCATAGTCAAAATTCAAAAAGATCAGATAAATATAGTTGTCGATAATCAGAGGACAACTTCTGTGAAAGAAAAACCTCAGAACATCCAAAAACGACTGGGCTTTTATGCCATTATAAACATATATTGCTTCAAATGAAACTTGGCGTTAATCATATCTTGTGATCAGTCATCCCATAAGCACGAGTTTTATTCCAAACAAAAGTACTCTGAAGTTGACATTAAACAGATGCTGGACTTTCTTATTGACACTATCTACGTGGTCTTTTGTGATCAGGTCTTAAAGTCGTCATTTATCACATTCTATGGTAGTTATAATGTTCTAATTTGCAAATGCAACTTAGCTGTCATTAGATAGAATACTGTCTAATGGGTTTCATACCAGATATTATAAAATTTGAGGGTTTGTCTCCCAACACTAACTCGAAACTCTGTTACATGTATCAAGAAACGCCTTAACACGCATTACACTTTGCAGTCAACCACACGCTGTGATTAGCCTATTTGACTGGTTGAAATTCATCAGAATGATATAGTATCCTTCAGTTTTAACTATTGATAATGTTAAGAGAAAGACAGAGTTATTTAAGATATTGAACAGTGCACGTAAAGATTTTATCTGTTACAGAAAATAAACACATATTATTCTAGAGCCTCAGAATAAAACAACTTACCTTCCCACAACCTACGATTAACATGCATGTGAGGACCAGTGGTATTGAAAAGTGCATCTTGTTATCACCTAAAACAAACAAAATAATTCACGAATCAGCTTTTAAAAATCCAAAAATTAAAAGTTGCAGCCACACTACTATAGTATCGGGCATATTCGGTAAGCCATTGTACATGTAATACAACACATTTAATATACATGTAGCTTCATTGACTATCCGGTTTTCGAAAACGATACACATTTCTAGCATGTTCTCGTATACGAATATTTGAGGCCTATACTCCAAATCAAAAATTAAAATTGTATATAGAGTTCATGGCGGGCGTAACCGGTCGACAGGGATGTTAACTCCTCTTAGGCACCTGATCCCACCTCTGGTGTGTCCAGGGGTCCGTGTTTGCCTAACTATCTAGTTTGTATTGCTTTTAGGAGTTATGAGATTGGTCACTGTTTGTTACCTTCACTTTTCATTGCTTATAGGAGTTATGACATTAATCACTGTTCGTTATCTTCACCTTTCATATATACAGTAACTGATATATATTTTTCAGTAGACATTCCTCGAACAATATTGTGTTAAAGAATCATTTCCTAAACATACATTTACATTCGTTAATGGATGCAATACATGATTTCATTTCTCGATGGAGGTACTGTTGCGCAAATGTGATATATTATAGATGATTCACAAATAAGTAGAGAGTTTGAAACATTGCTTACTTACAAACTGAAACAACTTACTTTTATCATTATCATATCATTGTTTTTAGAATATATAAGCGCAAATACTGCAATATCACAATGTATATAAATATTAAAATTCTGCTTTTCTGATATTCCATATACAATGGATGGTAAGTAGTATGTTTTTTTCTATTAACCTGAACTTTGATTTATATTCAATAGAAGTACATTAATATATTACCACTTGATGGAGATTTTAGCACTTTATTTATGATATAGCCGGTGGCATTTGAAATAGCATTACCTCCATCAAATTTGGTAATTTTAACCGTATAACGATTTTAAATCAGTATTTGGGTCTAAATTCTTCATTCTCAATTCATAAATTTCGCAATTTTGGTAGGGACACACTTTACTAAATAATCTCCATCCATTTTATCAACTATGTCAAAATTCACTAGACATATAGGTCACGTAACGCGACGCCTAAATCAAAAATTCACAATATTGGTAGATGTCATCTATACTTCTTTAAACAATATGCTCATGGAGGTAGAAGACATGATTTATGAAGTTTTAAAACAACAGGTTGTTTCATTAAGAATAATAATGAACCAGGTTCTCTAAATGTATGAAAAAAGTTTACTGTTGAATATTTCAGAGTGCAGTTCTCCTTTGTAAATATAAGTTCTGGGAATTAGGGATGTAAATCATGCACATTTTTAAATTAATATTTGTGTTGGGTTATATTAAAACACCATCACTGCATATAGGTGCTATTCCGATTTTAAGTCTTATATTAACCCAGTAGCTAAGTACTTCGTCACTGGCTTGAAAATATGGATGCATATTTAATTGCTGTTATAAAATTTAGAAATTCATTTCAAAATTAAGGATTATCCCCCTCACGCATTGCTCTTATCCTTAGACGAATTTGACTTCACTTTTTTGGCACACTGTTATTCCCTTAAGGATATGAGGAACGATGATCACGTGATGGTTGCGAATTTATTATAGAGGGCGAAGCCCTCTCACGGCCCGAAGGGCCGTGAGAGCGGAGCTCTCCCTATAGGTAACACGTATATACATGTTTAAAAGGGAAATATAGGAAAATAATGAAAAATTAAACCATACCCTAAGGAACTTGGAAAGTTTGGTACCAATGGCGTCGATTCGAATATTAGCGCGTGGACATATATTCCTCCATTTTGAATCTCGTCTACCCTAGTTCACGTCGTTCTGAGATGTTACATAAAATCAGTAAAAGCATGTAAATCTTATTTTCTTAATCACATATAATCACTCCACGATTAAGTTTTTTGTTGTGGTTCAAACGCTATGTTTGTAAATTTGCTAAATAACGACGCTGAATATGACGTCACAATGTACTGTTTACATCAATTGCGTTATATTTCCCGCGTTCAATATAAAGGCGGATCAAATGTCCAAAATTAGGATGCTTTGATACAGCTCGGTCCTCGTGCTAACTTCGGTTTGTTTTTGTCCTGTTTAGGATATAGATACTAATGCCAAACCTTTCTTGCTTCGCCCTCAAACACGGTCATGCCGTAAAACATATTAAATTTAGAATAGGACGCAGCATAGTTAAAGCTTCCCGAGAAAAATCACAATGCTGTACAGACACACTATATGACGTCATGATAAAACAGTACGTCACGACGTTGTATCGCGGGGAAAATGTCATCATATTTTTTCGTAATTTGCTACCGCTGTCAAGTGTCATGTGTAAATCTATTGATTGAATTCTTGTCAAATGATAATTTTTTATTTTATTTCATAGTGATTACAAGTCTCTTTTTCATATACATTGCATATATTATTTATATGTATAGTATGCGCCACAGTAATTTTGATAGTATAGCCTATATAAGTCACCGAACCGTCTGTAAGAAATGATTTAGTGCAAGTGTAAGATGATGATCGTTTGTTGATATTTACTATAGTAGTGTGAAAGTAGAACTGGACACACATTTCTCCGAATCTTGCTTGGGAAACGTACGAACTATTTAGGTGCTTTTATAATCGATCCTTGTTTGCGAAAAATACCCCCCCCCCCCTTATGATGACAATCGTTACTTTTGGTAAAATATTAACGTCCATTCTAGGAATGTTTAATTTTTGCAAGCATTTTCATGTAAAAATAAGTACGCTTTATCTCTCAAACTATTTCATATTCCAAATTATTTTACTAACTTTACGAAACACTGCTGCGGAAATGGTAACTAACGTTAAAAATATGACACATGTCGGAATGTATGCGAGAAGCAGACGTGTGAAAAAGAAAAAGGTGCAAAGTCAAAATATGTGCGATACATAAATACCTTGAAAAATAACATGGAGAATATCGAGTCAAGCGACATTAGCTACCATGGCCGCGGAAATGATGTTGATCTTGTAAAGGAAGTAGTAGCTCATATTGACGTTAACTAGACCTAACCCGTGGTTTGAAAGAAGACGTATTGTTTAGAGCTAGACTAGACGTTTTGTTCGAAGCCATGTTTAATATATAAATGTATATTTAAAAACATTAATTTTAATTTGTTTTCATTAACTCAATTTTTGTTCCATAATTATGAAAATTCTAAATATTTCAATAGGTTCAAAACAAATATAGTTTTTAACAATGTATTCCAAAACAGGCACGAAGAATTAGGCTATCCCCCCCCCCCCCCCCCCAATGAATTGAGACCGTCCCATCCCCCATTACTTTTAACAGTAGTTGTACATGAAAAGAATATATAAGCTTAAAAGTTATTAATAACAAATAGTTCGCCAAGCCTAACCCCAAGTGAACATATCAATGTATAACTTCAAGGACGCCTACCTCAAAATCAAGATTACCTTCACCCCTTCATATTTCTACAGGAAGTCAGGTATATGAATAGCTTTTGATTGCAGTGTTTGCAAAAAATTTCATTGACAAGTTTTTGAGCAGTGCTTCATTTAGTATCTGGACTACCCTGTTTTTGAGTATCAATTTCCACCCCAAATCCTTAAATTTTCCCAATTTCTTATTATATGGTTATGTTTAAGCATGTTATTATCATATATTTTATTTTTTGCATATATTCTAAAGATTATTGTAAAAGATATAGATAAAAATTCATTAATTTTTTTTTTTTTGAATTGAAAATCGGAATGATCTTGAAACATTCACAATTTTCGAAAAGGGGGGTAATTCAAAGCTTGTTATCTCCCTTGTATACCTAGAAAGTGGCCATGAAATTTATACACATTGTACAGGACATCCTGATGGTGCTTCATGAAAAAAAGAAAAAATATTCACTGACGAGTTATTTTTGGCCACATCGTCCCGCATGTCCCTAAATAGCTCTAAAACTTCATTGTTATTTCGGATTTCGGTTGATCATCACTGAAGAGACATTACTTGTCGATATGCGCATATGGTGCATCAAAATTGGCACCGCAAAAGATTTACATTAACGTAAAAATTCAGATATTTCAGTATAGAGCTGATACACGTACATTATGGAAATTGTCGATAGCGTAAGCGACACACATTTCTTGGTACTAATGTTTGTCTGGAAGTAAATGGAAATGAAACATAATGAAGGTAAGTAAGAATATCAAATTTGAAATATTCCTTAATGTCTCTACATTTTTGTTATTATTAAATGTTGACCAATCATTCAAAAGTTAAAGATGTATCTCCAATAGTTCAGTCATTTGCAGATTTTTAAATGATATATATAAATCAATTTCTTTAGAAACTTTAATATGTTATGCATACCCATTTATATGCAAGTTGTAAGTTTAAACGCAGCATTTCTTAAAATCCGTTGGACGTCAAAATGATATAATTTGCAAATACATGTACAACCCGTAAATAGGTCAAATACTGCGTGGTGTATTTCATACATATCGTTAGACCGTACTCTACATGTACATATTGATTTTGATATTGTTCACTGTTTGTTATCTTCACGTTTTCATCTTTACTATTCCGTCGATGATAACAATTATCACGCGCACAAGCTACAATTGTTACGCATAAGGGAAATTAGTTTAATTACTTTCTTCCAAAACATATAAACCTCAATGCATGGTCACGTTTTCATAGTTTACATAAATACAGGTATTGACTGGGTGGTGTTTTTAACTGAAAAAAGAGAGAATGGCTTCCGTTTACAAAAATAGTTATAAAAATAGATCTGAAAAATTAGGTTCTAAAAATAGGTTTTAAAAATAAATCAGAATAAAATCCAATTCTAAAAATAAAATTATAAAACGTACGTACGTTGTCAAATCAAACAAAACATGCAAGCGATTTGTCCCTAGCATCACCTACACCACATGAAAATATTATCATATACTGTACTCCACACTTTGATGATATATTAAGGGTGTTATTCATCTTCTTTAATAAACGCGGAGACATAATTCCTTTATTGAGTTCGTTCCAAAATATCTTTAACAACGTTTAGATTAAAATACTTGCAATTTAGATTATGCCTAAAAAGCATTGACGGGCCCGGGAAAAGAGCACTAGTATGACATACAATCTATCAGAATTCACGGAAGAAAGAAAACTATAATTACAAGCTGGTATGGTTCAATTAGTGAAGTATTTAACTTAGTAATTGGAGAAGTCTCTATATATAGTATCGGGGAATTCCAACCGCATGCTGCATAACTGAAATTCTTAAAAGTGGTCTGCCGTCAATGTTAATGAATTGATATGTATTTGGTTCCTTACCTACTAATTCTGCAAATTATTCTTACTGCATCAAAATGATTCCTAGAAGCAATATCCACTCAGTTCTTATCTATTTGGTTTAAGGTATCACACCGGTAATTCTCCAATCAACTTGAACTTAGAATTTGTCTGGTACCCGCTCCCACCACTTATTGATCACTCGAAATGAGTACTCAATGAGTGGCGGAATGGGGACCAGACTAACTTAAATTCCATATATTTTAAACGAATACTTTTTCATGCGCGATTTTTCTCATTTCATCTTTTTTCTCTTAATTTTTGTACCCCTGATTAGGACATTTTGTGTAATTTGTAGAAATAATCAGGTGTATACGAAGGAACTATTTGATGTTGCTAGCTGAGACAACTTGCTGGGGTGCACTCGGGCTATTTACACACATGTGAAAAACACGTGAATTTGAGGGTTGTCTCGTTTGCAGGTACAATATTGTCGATACTGTTACGTGGGGTGTTGTTTTTCCGGTGTCGACAGACGAGGCAGGTAACATTTAACATTTCCAATTGTGTTATATGAATTCAATTTTGCAAATTGATTTTTTATGATTTTCCCTGCACTGGCTATGTTTTATATGTCTCTGGTAATATATAGTAAAATAATTACCGGTGTCATACCATGAAAGAACAACCCCTCATCTGAAATCAGGAACAAAAGTGTTCACGGTCACTACAAAAGATAAATGTTATCGTAAGTAGTTACAGTAGATATGACGTAAATTAATCAAACATTATAGATTCTTTGAGTTCAGAGGAAATTGAAAAGAAAAAATCTGTATTGCAGTAATTGCAGTAAATATGTCAAAAAAGTGTAATAAATGCTGAGAAACTTTATATATATATATATATATATATATATATATAGTTATACAAGAGGCGTGTTGTGGGATATATTGCGTATCTCAGACTCACGTTGTGGGATCCATAAGTGGTTTATGGGTCATCTATATTTTGACCCATAAACCATGTAGTCTAAACTTCACAGAAATGTTGAATATGATATTATTATCATAAAAAACAAAAAAAAACCAAAAATTTTACCCACAAGGATATATAGAAAAATGACCCACAACGCAAAATCTCTATTTTAGAACAGTCCGTCTAAGTCCCTCGCTTTCAACATTTTGCATATCTATAAATGTCAAATGGAATGCTCCACAGTACGGTTTAGTGATACACGCAATGCATTGTGGGAGGACGATGGCGGGGATGAGCAGGGGAAAAGAGCCGTAAGTATCTTGTTCTTATTAAGCAGCAAGTAGTAGAGCGATTGAGTATAACGCATATTTATGATAATTAGACCAGGGACTGTCGGACTTGTTTGATCTTAAACACAATTATAAAAAATGGCGGACGCTTCAGCCTGAAGCGTAAAAGAACTTGTCAACCTCAACAAAAGCACATGTACATGCACAGATTCGGAATGCAAGTGGCATACATGAGGTATTAGTCCACGAGTTGTGAAAACTTAAGCGGTTATATTACTTTTTTAGTTTGCATACATGTTTAACTCTGATGAAAGAAAAGATGGAGATCACAGAAGCGATATTACTGCATTCGATATTTTCGCGGCAATTTTTTTCAACCTCTTAGCTTGTCACATATATATTCAGTAAACAAATAAGAATAGAACAAATACGATTTTTTGCTCATTGATCTATGACCTTTGCACACATGACTTCTCCGCTGGGGATAGATTCATGCAGAGACATATTTATACATGTGTGACTTTATATTCTTCAATTAAAAAAAAAAAATAAGTTCTGTGAACACCTGTCAACCAGGAGAATTACAGTTTGGTATGGAATGCTAGAAAATGACTGAAATTTAGCTAATAGTCCATGTGTATACCTTGTCTTGGGCCAGTGGCCATCGTCAAATTAACCTTAGGGCTTTACTGCTTACTGAATATATCCGTGCGATAAGGAATAGTATTGAATATATCCGTGCGATAAGGAATAGTATTGACATGAAAATTTTTAGTGTACAGAAAAAAGTACATGAATGTATATATTAAATTTATTCATTATTTGATCAGTCTTCACGAAAAATGGCCGCGTTCTGTATCGCACCGCACAGCGGTAATTGCTGATTTATAGCATTGTCCAATTAAAATAAACTTCGTCAATTGCAGTTATCTCTGATTTTATGCAATTTCTATAGTTTTTAGAATTAATAAATCGTTTACATTTGATGTTGGTAGAGAAGACTAGTCTGGCTACTTCCTAAGGTGCACTCGGGCTGTTTTCATGTTTGTGAAAAGTACGTGAATTTGTAGTCTTGTTGTTTGTGGGCGAAGAGAGAGAAAATACCGTTTACGGTGTTGTTTTTCTAGTATCGACGGAAAGGATGTCTTAGGGTAGATATGAATGCGAGTAATAACCATAGTTCCAGTTAATTAATTGTACAATTTTACAGTGCATTCCATAATGTATTTGATAAACATATGAAAATTTAGGGGGCCAGTAAATTTCACTGTGGGCCAGTAAATTCAGACAGTTCACTGGTCCGACTGGCCAGTTTTAAATGTTTTCGTGAAAACTGTTTGATAAAATTAATTATAACAATATATGCATGGAAATCTTGTAAAGAATAAAAGCATTAACTGTTAAATCAAAAGTTACTCGTACACATATTTTATGCTAAAGAGAAAGTGCCGACCCTCCTAGGAAAGGTTAAGTAATTATGCATTAATTTATTATGTTTTGCGATCTTTCTTTATATTATGAATATATGTACGTCATTGAAATTTTCTTTGCATTTAGTCGATAATTTATAAGGGTCATTTTTTTTCTCGAGACATGGCGACACAATAGTTAATGGTACCAGTAATGTGTCTCCAATCCTTTCGATTTATTTAATGAAATATGTTCAAAACAAAACAGGTATTGAAAAACCACTTTTCATACAAACAGGGTTTTCTAAAACGTTTGACCGTGATCATAATAAAAAAAAATTATGAAAATTTTTTTTACGTTTATAAATAACTGAAATTGAATACATATACATTAATATTTCACACATTACATGACAAGACTCTTGTGTCCACACATTGCTGTAAAGATCGCTGTATTTATAGAGGTCTTTATCCTTTCGACGGCCAGAGCTTGTGAAGAATGTTGGACACAAGGATGGTGTTCAGGGGAAAAAATCATGATAAAAAGATAAATTACTGTGTACATGGTGTAAATAAATACTTCACATCAAAAAATGTATGTATGTTGAATTTGCTACAGAATAGAGGTGAGGATCAATCCTACAGTGCCTAAAGGTCACGGCGCAGGGGTCAGGCTCCAAAAAGTATGCACGAAAGACTTCTAATTTTATTTATTTATTTATTTTTTTTTTTGGTTGCTTTTAGGGTGCAATTTTTCTCTCCTTTCTTTTTTTCTTTGTCACCTACTGAGTTTTTTCTTCCATTTGACACCTAGGTTGTGTACCTGCCTATTAAGCAGGACCTATAACAGCAATAGTTTGAAGGGTATGGAAATCGGGGAAAATGCTCTCACGAAACCCCTATGCCTGCCGCGTATCTGAGGATCTATAAG
This sequence comes from Ostrea edulis, assembly GCF_947568905.1. NCBI lineage: Eukaryota > Metazoa > Mollusca > Bivalvia > Ostreida > Ostreidae > Ostrea > Ostrea edulis. Next base: position 9,999,364 of record NC_079166.1, read on the forward strand.
ATTAGACAGAATAAAGGCAGAACTTTTTAATTTTGACAACTGATGGAATACAACTTTCTCTTGCGATCCATATCAAATATGTTATAAAATCCTTTCCTGGGGGCCAGTGCAAGGGGTCAGAATCTCTATTTTTGGTCATTACAAATTGTTATGCTATGGCCGTGGAAAGGATATGCTGTTTGTTTGATAATTAAATACATAAAATAAGACAATATGTCAGTTATAACGCTATGAATTTCCTCACAATAAGCAGGCTTATGATAAAAAAATTATTTTCTGTGTAAAATGTAGGTATAAAAGCCCTGCAGGTAACAAAGACTTCATATGTATACTGTGTGTGTATTGGGATTATTGCCATACAGGGTCTGACATTAACTTTTTTGAGCACTAGACAAATCAGGCTACTTCAAATGATTTTTGCTACACCTGACCTTACATCCACTAGCCCTGATCAACTTTCCAGAAAAAAATCTGATAGATTCTCCATATCTAAATACTTAATTTAAATGACAAACGTTAAGTTTGAACTAAAATGCATTTAATTGTCTAAAAAAAATCTTTAGTCTCGTCATTCAATTTGATGCTTTTACTTTCAAACATATTTTCAGTTTCTAAATTCTTACCAGCACGGAAATACTTTAATCCATTTAGAATAAAATGACCTCAATATTTTTTACAAATTTCTATTTCATAAGTCCTCCTGTGTTTCTTCCCAACATTTTTCTTTTTATTCCTCTTTCTTGGAACATCTTTTGCTTTCCTTGAGGACGAGAATTCGTATTTGAATATAGACATTCCTGCACATATGTATATAAACACAGAAAAATTGCTGTTTACAACGTAATTCATCAATTTGATAAACACTTTCTTATATTCAATGCAAATGAACTGTTTTGTTTCTTTTAATGAAAATGAATTCAATAATTCTATCAAAACATTACTTTACACACATTAACATTGTGTACATGTCGTAGAACATCACTTCAGACCGCGATTTATTAGAACTAAAAATAGAGATTATGTCACCATGTGGTTCAAAATTGTTCGCAAACTCTTTACAGTTATTTTTTTTTAAAGAATAAACTATCTAATGATTTAAAGTAAAGTTTCTTAAATTTGTTTATTTTTTCAACACGACCAGTCGGATTAGTAAATTGACATTTTACCCTACCGGACCTATCATCTAGTAGACTCGGTCGGTCGGACGTGCCTTAGTGTCAAACCCTGCCATACATGATGTCATTGCCTCGGGGTAAAACTAAGTCCCTTCCCTCACCTGAGAAAACTGTAGGGTTAAAACTCTCGGGTCTATAAAATTAGTGGACCACGGGGACGGGGACACTAATTCTAAAATGGTAGTGGCCTATAATGATTTTTAATAGCCCGTATAAAAACTAACAATTTTGAAATTCTTGGCAAAATCTCTTAATATCAATTATCTAAACTCTCTTCAATATAGCAAATAATATGTATAATATAATAATGGAATTCTACATGACTTTATAAAATTTAATTCTTGAAAAAAAATTAGTTTCATGAATTTATATACTGTTATAAAAATCTGACTAAATGTTGAACAATAGAATATATATCCAAATGTCAGAAATGAAATAATAAAAGTGTATTTAGGCCATCATTAAAAATATCTTTATTTCCCCTAACCTGACTCTAAATTTTTAAGTTGGGTAGGTAGGTAGGTAAATAAATTTTTTTGACAGATATTTTTAAAACAAATTCTGCAATTTAAAATTGACACCTTTATAAATAAGAAAAGTACAAAAATTGTACGAAAGAAAAGAATTCTGAATATCATACAAATGGAATTTCAAAACAAAATTTAAAGGCAAATAGATTAACAACTATTATTCAGTTGAACTTATGAAAAGTCTCACAACAGTGTAATTTATTGAATTCGGCTATTCACAGAAAGACACGATTGTCATATACCAAACAAGTGGTCATCCAATTATAGTTTTCATACCTATTGTTAGCATCCAATGCTTTCAGAAGCAATGTACTTCAAGTAACTTGGGTGGCACAGTAGTTCTAGAGCGTTTCGTTTGGATTCAGAAAGTAAGGACTTAATCCTCAAGTCGTAGGTTCAAATCCCAATGCGGGACGTGAAGACAGGTCCTTCAGATGGGACTGCACAAACTTACATACACTGTGACAGTGTATGCCGGCATGAAAAATATTCCTCACTGCTCAATGTTTATAAGTGCAGAGTACAACTCTAGGTTTGCAGCCCTTCACAGGCAAACGATGTCATCCCAACAATTTTCAAAGAGACTCAAAGCAAAGAAACCACTGATCTTAAGAAGTCTCATTAAAGGAAAGTACACTAGACATCCTAGGAAGCTGTACTGTCAACCAGTTTAAAAGATTTCCAAAACTATTTGGAAAGAGTGCATGTATATAAAAAATATTATATTGAATCACACAATATCTAAAAATGATAAAAATGCCATGTCGGACGTTATGGTCACAAAGTTTATCCCTTGTATAAAAGGACTGAAGAAACAATTACATTCCATTATCAGGATGAAATATATAAAGAACTCCTATGATCCAATATAATCAACTAAGGAACATCGATGAACTGATTATTAGAACACAACTCAAATCAAATGAAATACATTGTAATTGATTTGTATGAATACAAGGTGGGCTCTTCTTAAGGTAGGCTTTACCATGCTTACTACGTACCTTGTTTCTTTCTAAATACGTTTGTAAATATCGAAACACTCTAAAATATTCATGGTATATTTTATTTGCGAAATTCTTCAAGAGTATAGGATTCTAATGAGGTACAGACATAAGGTTGAAAATTAAAGTTGTCGATGTTTAAAACCACAATCTAACCCTAGTGACCACATGTGGGTGCCATTTTGTTTCCATCAAACGCTTCAAAATCGCAGTAGAAACAAAATCAACCATTATAATAGAATTTGATGAAATTGAATTTTATAAAGTTAACAAATAATTATAATTAAATAAAATATTTAAATAAATTTGCTTTAAAAAAATTCTCATGGGTCGGTCGCGTTAGGGGAAACAAAGGTATTTTTTATTTTGGTCTTAAATATATACTGGAATTTTCATGTCTCTTTTGTTACAACTCCGGCTTTTACGAGTTCAAAAATACACAAAATGGTGTCATTTTGTCAAAACAAGATCCAAGAGTACACAAATTAATCTTGAAGAAATGGTCAGTCGTTAATATATATTGCACTATAAGAAAAATATTATGAGAACAAGATTCTTAGAACAGCTAGCACTTTAATAGAACTGGGTATCATGACTGAAAAATCGTATTGTGATATATTGCAATATTAAATTTTATTTTGCAATATATCACAATATTGAATTCATACTATGTTTGCTTTATCATTCTTTTATTTCGTTGAATATGAAAACACAAACGCAAACAATTGTGTGTTCTCGAGTTAATATCAACATTGCCTGGCCGCATGGTCCCGGCGCATACGGTTAGCTGAGTCTGTTATGTCACAGGAATATTTATAATCTCATTGAATAGTCACATACAGCTTTAACTTGAAGTAGTTTCACGTAGCAACTTCTTTCCAAAGGTTCAAGTGAGTTTTTCTGATCAAAATTTGTCCATTGTCTGTTGTCGCCTTTATTGTTGGCACAAACTTTTCACATTTTCATCTTCTTCTCGAGAACCACTGGGCTAATTTCACCCAAACTGGACACAGAGTATCCTTGGGTGAAGGGATTCAAGTTTGTTCAAATAAAGGGCCAAAAAGAGATAATCAAGAAATAGTGGTGGGGTCATTTAAAAATCTTCTCATGAACCTCTGGGCCAGAAAAGATGAAACTTAAGTGACAATTTCCTGACATAGTGTAGATTTCAATTTGTTCAAATCGTGACCCCCGGGGCAAGGGTGTGGCCACAGTAGGTAATCAAATTTTATACGCCCGTCTATGACAGGACGTATTATGGTATGGCGATCATGTCCGTCCGTCTGTCTGTCTGTTAGATTTTTCGTGTCCGGCTCATAAATTTAATACTATGAGACCTGGGATCATCAAACTTAGGCAGATGATGCACCTTGGGTTGAAGATGTGTCCGGTTTAGAAGTTAGGTCACTGTGACCTTCAATTAAAAAGATATGGCCAAATATGGCAAAACCCTGTCTGGCTCATATCTGAAAAACTATTTGGCCTAGAATCATCAAACTTGGACAGATAATGCATCTTTAGTAGAAGGTGTGTCGCGCCTTACATTAAGGTCACTGTGACCTTTAAGTAAGATGATATTAACCCTGTCATAACTGGAAAAATATTTGGTCTAGAATCATCAAACTTGGACAGAAGATGCATCTTAGATAGAAGGTGTGGCACACCATGCATCTAGGACACTGTGACCTTTGATTAAAATGATATTGCCAAATATGGAAATATGGAAAAACCTTATTTGGCCTAGAAACATCAAACTTGGACAGACAATGCATCATCAGCAGAAGGTGTGTCACTGTGACCTTTAATTAAGATGGTATAATATATGAAATAATATATTAAAGGGAGGTAGTCCCTGCAAATGTAAGAGTAATGCATGATATAATTTAACATAGCATTTTTATTTCAGTTCTTTATTTTCATTAATTTTTTGTTATATTTGTCAATTTCAAAGGGCCTATCCCGATTCCCAAGACACAGAAAATAAGCACTGGTGCACATCCAGTACAAGAAAATGATGCTAGACTTTCATACCAGTAAGTTGCTTATTTAATATTCTTCCAATATTTTTTTTGACTTCTCTCTTTCAAAGGTCATCCATTTGGAGGTTCATATACATGTACCTGTAGTTTGAAATGGGGGTTAGTAGCATTGAACTTAAAATGAAAAATATTCTGATTTAAATTATGCTACAAGTCTAAAATTTGACATATTGACTTGAAAATGATCACTCTTTCAGTCTATGTATCATTTGGAATTAATTTAAAAAAAAAAAAACTGACTAAGCTGATAGTTTACAGGTTACCACTCTGGTTTTGATGTGTCAGGGGGCTTGTGCCATACCCCTGTACTCAGGTTAAAGTTTTACTCAAAAACAGTAAATTTTAAGTGCAACATTAAAATATGATTTTCTCATGTAGTGTATAATAGAGAAATAAATATTTATCTAAAAATATTTCAGTATAACATCAGAATATTAAATGTATTAGTGAGCAGTAACTTTTTGTCAATTGCCTTTCAGTAGAGCTGTCATTATACCCACCGCAAACGAAGTTTTGGGTGGGTGGGGGGGGGTATATAGGAATCACTCTGTCCGTTCGTCTGTCTGTGCAGATTCGTGTCCGGCCTGTAACTTCTTTGTTCTTTGACATAGGCATACCATATTTGGCACATGGGTGTATCATCATGAGACGATGTGTCAGGTACCATCTTGACCTCTATATGACATTGACCTTTGATCCCAAGGTCAAAATCATAGGTTTTTTCAATGGATTCGTGTCCGGACTGTAACTTCTTAGTTCTTTGACATAGGCATATCATATTTGGCACATGTATGTGTCACCATGAGACGATGTGTCGAGTACCTTCATTACCTCTGTATGACCTTGACCTTTGACCTCAAAGTCAAAATTAAATTTTTTTTACCATAAATTCGTGTCCGAGGCATATCTTTTTTGTTATTTGATATAGGCATACCATAATTGGCACATGGATGTATTACCATGAGACAGTGTGTCCAGTACATTCATGAACTCTATATGACCTTGACTTTTGACCTCAAGATCAACATAGGTTTATACCATAGATTCGTGTCTGCACCACCACTTTTTCTTTTGATAAAGACTTTTCATTTTTTGGTGTATGTTTAAGTCTCCATTAGACAAAGTCATTTGGTCAGCATACAAATATGTGGGTGGCGGGGGGGGGGGGGGGGTTATCCCTTGTGAGTTTCACTCACAGTTACTATCTTCTTCATGGATTTGATCTCGATGCATCATCAATTTGAAATGTTTTGATACAATATCAATACATTTTCTGAAAATCAATACAATACATATATTATATGATTTAACTAAAACTGTGTAAAATCAGCATCAGGTTTAAAGAATATGGTCATATTTGCAGAAGGATTAAGTTACTCTCGCAGTTGCATTATCCTGGATAGCATATGCAAATGCAAATGTCAGTTGTTAAGGTTACCTTATGCTTTCACAATAATTCTGTAATGATGCAGTTGTGATTTATTTTTTTTAAAAAAAAGACTATTAATTTTGTTTTCTTTATATATGCATTTGTGGTATCTCTCTGCTATATAAACATTCAAAGAGTGAAAAACTTCATTTTTATATGAAGTTTTCCAAAGTTCATAGGTCATTACGTAACCTAATCACACGGAGCATTAATTAATATCTACAATATGTATATTGACCAGCCTATTTAGTGCATTTCGTCTCATGTAAAGAATATACATGGAAAACAATGATTATTTTATTAAATCAAATCTTTCTTTTTTAAATATATATATATATATTAATCCAGTTCTCTGGTGATTTTATGATGTTTTATGTCTGCTAGTTGCTTAGAATATGCCTTGTAGCTAGTCTCTCAGCTTTTCTTGTTTTTTTCCTTTAGGCCTTTAATCTTCATCCTTAACTCTGAATGTTATACGGTATTTGTTTTCTTCATCTACATTTTCTCACATTAAAAATGCAAATCTGCGGTGGGAAACATCACTGCATATATGCCACGAACATTTCGGTAAATACGTCCACCGACGAGAGCATCAAGACTGTCTTGACAAAGAAAACAGTCGACAGTGTCAACATCATGATGAATATGATACTTTTGTTTATTGATATATCAATATTGAAATCCTCTTCAGTGAAAGAAAGGTTTGTGTAGTGCAAATATGTATTGTATTATATATGAAAGGAATATCTCCTTTGAAAATGTTTCTTCTTTTTTTTTAAAGAAACCAACATGTAAACAGGAAAACAAAAGTTGCTTTGAATGCAGAAATAGATCAAGGTATGAATGAAATTGTTTCTGATTAAATTGAGAAATTTATCCAAGGGGATAAACTTTATGTGAGGGAAGTTTCAAGGTAATTAAAACTTTCAATTTATCCCATTTCACATGCTTTTAAATAAAAGTATTCTAAGAGGTTATAAACAATTCTCCTCACATAGTGCTTGTGCACATATTTTTGAAGTTGTAGTAAAACCCTGTTTTAACTTACAAATGTAGAATTTTATTCACTGAGCTCCGGTTATATTTGATCACAGATTCTTGTGAGGAAGACAATGATTATGTCCCAACTGATGAAGAATCGTCGGAAGAACCATCAAGCACCACATTTCCATCAAAGAGAAAAAGATGGACAGTGGATGAGGAGAATGTCCTGAGATTTGAATTTAATAAGAACTTTAAAGATAAAAACATGCAAGAAATGCTGAAGCACTGAAAGTAAAAAACAAATACAAATTTCTTGCTGTTAGAAATATTCATCAGATAAAGAGTAAAGTGCAACATATGCTGAGACGTAAATGAGTTAACAAAGTTAGGACTTTTGTCATGCAGTCAAACATGATGCTGTGTTAACATCTTGAAACTAGAACAGTAGCTCCTGAAAAAAATACCCTGGACTTATTTTTTTATCACCTGAGTTAACTTAGAGGTGGATAAACAAGAGAATGCTTCATGGTTTAGATTGAAGATTGAATGTTTATATGCATTATACCTGTATACACTCACTGCTTCCTGTCTGCATCATTTGTCCCTGAAGTGTGACCTCATGGTTGGGGTTTTTAGTCATTTTAAAATCATAATGTCAGCATTAAGATGTTATAATTTCTTATACAATACTTTATTATTATACCCCCCGCAATAAGTTGTGGGGGGGGGGGGTATACTGGAATCGGGTTGTCCGTCTGTCTGTCCGTCCGACCGTCTGTAGACGCAATAGTTTCCGGGCACTAAAGCATTATCCTTTCCACCTACCGTCACCATATCATATATATGGACTACCCATGGGATGAAGATGTTCCCTATCGATTTTGGGATCAAAAGGTCAAAGGTCAAGCGCACTGGACATTGAAGTAGCAATATGGTTTCCGGGCTCTAAAGCGTTATCCTTTCCACCTACAGTCACCATATCAAACATATGGACTACCCATGGGATGAAGATGTTCCCTATCGATTTTGGGGTCAAAAGGTCAAAGGTCAAGCGCACTGAACATTGAAGTAGCAATATGGTTCCCGGGCTCTAAAGCGTTATCCTTTCCACTTACAGTCACCATATCATATATATGGACTACCCATGGGATGAAGATGTTCCTTATGGATTTTGGGGTTAAAAGGTCAAAGGTCATGCGCACTGGACATCGAAGTAGCAATATGGTTCGGTTTGTCATGCCATTTGTTTTTTATACTCAGAAAAGAGGTAGTTTATACCTATTACCAACACCCTTTGGGAGATTGGGGTAAGCGGGGGTATTCCTAGTGAGCATTGCTCACAGTACCTCTTGCTTGTTGCTGTTTTTGTTTAAGGTTAAGTGAACATGATTGAAATATTATGTGAGTACACACCCTATGATAACTACATTGTATCTGCATCTTTTGTCCCTAGGGTGTAGTTTGAATTGCATTAATGTAAAGATATAAAGGTTTTTTTAAAAACTGCTATGAGTATTGCATCTATTGCATATATTTTAAAAGTCTATTACAAATGCATTTTAGAAATACTTATAGTATAAGAAGACAGTCATGTTGCATATCTAATGGGTAGGTTATTAAAAAGGTTATAATATCTGTCCTTCGGAGGGTTATAATCAAACACTTGATGCAGGCAAGCACAAGGTGACTGGCACCTCTGGTTTTTAGCTCTACTAGACCAGAAGAGCTTATGTTATGGTAAAGTGTCCTTTTTCCATCCATCTGTCTGTCTGTATGTGAACAATTTTTAAAATGCTACAACTCCTACACATTTTGTCCGATTTCAATAAAACTCGGTGCATGGGTAGACTACATTAAGATGCACAATTCTGTACATTTGTTCTTAATTTCAATGAATGATGTTGCCATGGTTACAAAAAACAAATAATCTGAAACTCTTTCCAAAAACTACTCCGACGACAGTTTTGGTCTGATTTAAATAAAATTTTGTACACAAGTAAATTACATCAAAATCCATAATTCTATTTATCAGTTTTTGATTACATTAAATGGTGTTGCCATGGTTACTAGAAGAAGAAGAATCTATAAAATTCTTTCAAAATGCTACAAAAATTGCACAGTTTTGACCTAATTTCAATTGAATATTACAAGTTCACACCAGTAGAGCTATAGCCTTATTAGAGAATTGGTTATAATTATACCATGAATCTAATTAAACTATATAATAAAATGAAGAAGAAAGAATGCAAATCTAATACCTAAGTTGTTTTTTTTTTCAATGACATATTAATTTTCAGCAAATCTATTCTTATGTGTTATTTTATTATTTAAAAAAAAAAAAAAACATTAATAACCATGATGTAGTGTTTTATCGATATCAAGAATGTTCAGATCTATTGATCATGTATATGAAATGATGCATAAAACATTTTCCTAACTTTGAGAAATAAACTATAATCTTTAACTGATAAAGTGTTACCTTATTAGTGTTATTTTCCCCTGCAAATAAAGTTAGCCTGGTAGATAGGAATTCCCTTGTCTGTCTGTTTATCTGCGTTTCTAGAGGAGGGATTGTCATGTCATGGTCATAGCTTTGGAGAGAAAAAAAAACATTGGCTGCTGCTTATATGACACAGAGATGAACTTGATCATGGATTTGTCATGACCTTGACCTGGTATTACTTACACACAGTCACCAGGAGAAAATATTGTGTGTTGTAACCTTTATCAGGTTTTATTTAGACAAGGTCACAAGGAGAAAAATGTATGAAATTTTAGTGTGGGCCATAGCTGTAACAGAGAAAAGAATCTAACTAGACACAGAGGTTACTTTGAACCTAATGTTGCATCACTACTTGAGATCATTTTCATTTGATGAAGGAGGGGGTGATAAACTGTGTCTGGGCCATTTCTGTGTAACAGAAATTTAAGAATCCTATTGGCACTATAGTGGCTCATGATTTAGGGTTTGTCCTGCACCTGACACGAGTCAATTGGACATGCAGAACCTGTTTGATGAATTGTATTGATAGTATCAGGGTCATTAACTTTTTGAAATTGTATTTTTCTTGTTTGCCATAAAATTCTGAATTCTACTGTCTCTATTTTTTTTTGAAGATTTTTTTATTTGAAAGGAAAAAATCATGAAATTCAATTAATTTCTTTGACTACTTTAGATAATATTCTAATGTTACATGTAAATTGATTGGTCAATTTTAATATACTGATGGTTACTTTGTAGAAAATGTCCAGGGAAAAAAGGGGGAAACATGTATATATTGACGTAATGTGGTTTGTGTGTTCCAACCCACTATGCAATTGCTATTTATTTTATACATGTATGTTTACACAGTGTTGTATCTATTACCCCCCCCCCCCCCCAAGCATACTGGAATTAACGTCTGGTTAAGGACCGTGTTTAGGTCTGATCCAGGCTTTTCACAAGCAGTATTCAAATCAAACTTGCATAAATCATAATTTATTAATATATGCCTTGACCAATGCATACATTGATTGCTGCATCTTGCCTACATATAACACGGCAGTGACTTCGGTTTAGGACAGCATTTAGGGCAGTTCTTGACATATATCAATAAGTATTGAAACCAAAATGAAATGTATGGTGTATCTAAGGCTGCTGTGTATGATGCATGCTTCGAATGCTGTATTTGACCTACCGTTTACAAATAAGTGACACCGGTTCAAAGAAAGTGTTCTGCTCTGTTTCCATCTTATCTTTGGAGATATACAAACCAAACTTGGACGATGCATCTAAAGATGTTTTTCAGATCTTTGACACCTGTTAAGGACTACGTTTTGGTCTGTTTTCAGCTTATCAAAAGGGGAACACAAACTAAACTTACTCCTGAGGTGCATCTACATATCGATGATCATTTCAATGCGTGCTTTGCATGCTGCATCTGACCTACATTGCAAGCTTCCGTGATTCATTAAGAACAGTATTTAATTTTTTTCTTATCACAAGGAGTTTTCAAAGCAAACTTCCTTAGTGTATCTCTGTAAATCTGCCTTCGTTTTGAGTATTCCCCACAGGGTGTACTATTTCCCTTACGAGACAGTTCTAGTTTTTACAGGTGCTTTGATGAAAATTTACCTCAAAGAAAAATTTGCCTATATGCTAGTCTGATAAAATGATGTTTTGGGATTGTTTTTTTTTTTTTTTTTTGGTTGTTTTTTGAGCTCCTACACAAATCATATTCAATTGTATGCTATATATAATTGTTTTTGCATCCACACATGTTTTGTGAGATATTTTAGACAAAGAATATATATATACATGTATATATATTACTGTGATATGGTTTGTGAGTTTCTACCCATAAGTATGTTATATATAATTATATACTATTAGTACTATTTCCCTTAGGAGACAGCTCTAGTTTTTACAGGTGCTTTAATGAAAATTAACCTAAAAGAAAAAGCCTATATACTAGTCAGATAAAATGATATGTGGTTTTTCTGAGCTCTTACACAAATCATATTCAATTGTATGCTATATATAATTGTTTTTCCATCCACACATGTTTTGTGGGATATTTCCCACAAAGACTTTATATATATTGTTATGATATGGTTTGTGGGTTCCTACCCACAAGTATGTTATATATAATTATCTACTATATATCACTGTGGGACATATACCCACAATGTAATGACCAACAACGTTATCTATACCTGTAGCTTTGAAACCAAATATGAGAACACTTTATAATTTTCCTATATTTGGGATCTACATCAAAATCTATTCTTAAAAATGTGTTTTCTTTTGTAATAAACCTATTACAAATGTAGGGTCCCATAAACCATATTTATGGATCATGACCCACAAACCACGCCAAGTACCTATATATATATAAAGCACAGGGAATTTCACTTTATTTGGATACCCACTTCCTCCCCTACCCAGGGTTGAACTCACGACCTGCAGAACCAAATCTCCTAGCAGCATGTAACCAGCGCACTAGACCGCTCGTCCATCTAGGCAAGTCAAAAAACCTTGCTTTCGATGACGATGGAATTCTCGCCACGCTGTCACACGTCTAGCGCGTACATGCACTCAGTCGTGTAGGAGTTTTTCATTAGGTGTCATTTTTCTCCTGACGAGTGAGGGGAAAATATCCCCTTATGAAACAACCTGTAGAAAAATAAATTATATTATGTGATTGAAATCCATCTGATCATCAATTTATGTAGCTCCGTGAGGCCACGTCGAGCACTCTAGAAGATTATATCGGAGATTTATCCCACTATATATATATATATATATATATATATATATATATTTCATTGTATTCATTTACTTCATTTACAGATTTACTTCATGTATATAAACATAGGTAATGCACACCATGGGTTCGCGACATAGAACACGTTGAATGCATATAGCTGTTTATCTGTGACCACTATACCAGACCGCGGATGTACATGTGTACTGTGATAGATATGTGAACTAAAATTAAAGGCTCTATTTGGATATAACTCTGCAAATTCAATAAAGGTTTCAAGAATGATGTATGTCATAATTTCGCTAATTCTATGCTTGTTATAATGACATCCCCAGACATGTTGAAATAACTATGACATTATCGGACTAACTTAACCCGCGTACCCGTTACAGTTCTCAAGTTGGTTAACATACTCATTACAGATGAATCGCATCAGTTACCATAACTTACTACTAATGGAATTATATAGATGTGGATGAACCTAACCAATGGTCTATATTATTATATATATTAATTCGATTTAAGTTAACATTATTCTGCCTGTTCTATACCTTTAAAAAGATTTATGAGTAAGTCACCACGCATAATTCAGCAGTCAATATTCGACTATGCAAAACCGGTACCTATAGCTTAGTGGGTGGTACAGTGTACACATCATGACCAGGAGGTCATAAATTAGAGTCCCGCTCGTCAAACCTAAGCACGCTCACTGAAGAACCCTCACTGGTACAACCCTGAGCGCTAAGCATAGGGCTAGAGTTGTAGTTCTTTACTTACAGCTGGTGACGTCTCAATATGTATGAAAAATCCTCGACGGACGTATTTACAACAAACTTTGCCAAAAGGAAAATGCGCATCATTGATGTCGAATGTAAACTCGAAGCTTTGGGGTTACGTTGATTTTTTGAGGCATTGTGTACGATATTTTTAACTGGTTTTGTAAATACCTCAACATACATGTTACAGTGTACGAATGTTTTAAAATTTTCAAGTGTGGAATTTGAAACAAAAATCAGTTATTATTTTGTGCAGTTGATGAATGCAGAAAGACACAGCTGTGTGTTGTAGAATTCCAATATGCTACAATGACCTTTGTGGAACAGTTGTAATTTACAAAAGAAAGGAAATGTATTGTTCTTTTAAAATTGAATCAAAAGTGGTATTTTGTATGTTAAAAATCTTACTTTTATTGCTCAATGGAAACACCGTAGTATATTCTTGTTTGAAAAACAGATATTCTAAAGTTTATCATTATTTTGAATCATAAAAACATTATTAGATATATTGCAGAGTAGATGGTAAAGAGCAGAATCGTGCAAGGTGAATATAACGAACAGTGATCAATCTCATAACTCCTACAAGCAATACAAAATAGATAGTTGGGCAAACACGGACCCCTGGACACACCAGAGGTGGGATCGGGTGCCTAGGAGGAGTAAGCATCCCCTGTTGACCGGTCACACCCGCCGTGAGCCCCATATCCTGATCAGGTAAACGGAGTTATCCTCAGTCAAAATCAGTGTGCCAAGAACGGCTTAACAATCGGTATGAAACACGTCAGACAGCATTTGACCCAATGCGAGGTTGTAAACCCTTTCTATTGCATTACTCGTCTGCATTGTAATTCTTACAAAACAAATGTAAAGTACGCTTTATAAAAAAAAAAGTTGTTAATGTCACAAATAAACACAGTCACTGTTGAGAAGAGACTAATCCTATAGTAGCGCTATTTTTTTCGTTGGAAGGGATGGAGGTGGTAAAGGAACTGTAGAACGTGTAAGTAATCACGAAAATGCTGATTGAAGGATGCTATATCATGTAAAACTTATACGGTACCAATTTTGATGTACCAGATGCGCATTTCGACAAATAATGTCTCTTCAGTGATGCTCAACCGAAATGTCTGAAATCCGAAATAACTATGAAGTTTTAGAGCTAGATATAGCCAAAAACAGCGTGCCAAAAAAAGTGGCTGTATTATATAACATTTTCAATATCTTATTACCGGTCAACAGGAGATATTTCTCCTGCTAGACACCTGATCCCACCCGTGGTATGTTCAGGTCCGTATTCGCCCTTCTCTGAATTTTTTAATCCTTATATAATTTATGAGATTTATCACTGTTCGTTACATTATCTTCACTTGTTCATTATATTGAAATAAAAGTATTCTTTATTTTCTAATGAAATTACTAGATTAATTCCTATTTCGAGTAGTTTTGATTTTCGATATATATGATATACTCGATATGCTGGGAACTTTTTAACTCTGCTTAAAAATATTTGAGAAGTTTTAATATTTAATGCTAATGTCTTTATATCAGATAAGAAAACTGCATATGTTATCATGATCATATATCTTTTGTTTCCTTTCATACCTTGAATCCAATTATTCATGTTTTGAACACGTATATCATAAAATAATAAAATGGAAAAATTAAATGAAAAAATGATTACGCATCTATCTCGAAAAAGAAAATGAAAGCGATTGGTAAAAACATTTCCGAAATTTGTCGAAATGTGCATCTGGTGCATCAAAATTGGTACCATATAAGTTTTACATTATGACCCCTGGGTCGAGACCTCTGCGGGTGGAATGTTAGTCCCCGAGGGTCTCTACAGCCCAGTAGCTAGGTACTTCGTTACTAGCTTGAAAATACGGATGTATATTTAATTGCTGTTATAAAATTTAGCAATTCATTTCAAAATTAAGGATTATCTCCCTCATGCATAGCTCTTATCCTTGTTTTACATGTTACATAGGTTAGAATTGATGGAAATTATAAAAGGTATTTCATCTTTTGTTTCAATAGGAAATTGATAGAAAAAGTAGTTACTTCCTGAATTTTCGTTGGAGAAGGAATCTCTTAATGAAAATTTGTGGCTTACATAATATTGCCCACTTAGAATAAACTTATGATTGTTCTCGTATGTTATTATATGTACCATAGATACGAAGTATCTGATTTTGTTGAACTATTTAAAACATCTATCATAATTTCATTGTTGATGAAACGGAAACACAAATTATATCTGATATGTAAATAAGGAAAAAATATTACGATATCTTGTAATTTCCGTATTTATCAATTAAGTTTTATGTTTACGAGGACATTTAGCATATGACTGAGTCATTCCAATTAAACCATTAAGATAAAAAAGGAGTGTCACTGATATGATAAAAACTCGACATGAGTATTACTTTTCTGACTCTGCTTTTGGCTTGTTCTGAAGTTGTAAAACTCCAGGAAACTTGTGTAGGGTAAGATTTCTTAATTTCTATTCCTTTTACAGTTATTATTCCCACATTTAACCTTTCAGGGATGTCTTTAAAGAGATTTCTTAATGTTAGGATTTTAAAAAGCACCTTTTAATCCAATGTACAATTTCACTATTGTCAGTGTTTTAATCAAATCTGACTCTGCATTGAGACCATGCAAATGACAATGCATGGTATTTTAATGGACACATCTTTCGCCAAGAACAAAAGTTTGGTAATACATAAGCTTGCTATTATTGATGACATCGACAAACATTTTATTAATGAAAGACATGAACTCAGAACTGAAATGACCACAATGGACGGAGGTGTGACCTACCAGAATCGCATTAAGGCTTTTAAACTATGTCAAACAATGCAGATGTACATGTACATTTCATAACATTAAACATATGTTTGTATGAACTTTTCCATATTTACTTCAAATAAAAGCATGACTAATAAAGTATAAAGGATAAAATATATTAAGTACGATTGTGAAAAGATTTGCATCAAGCAGACAAAAGTATATATATGTAATAAAAGTAATACACATTTGATGTCGTATTACAATTGAAGTTTACAATCTCAGTGTTATTGTAATGTCATTTGCGAGTTACTCGAATTTATATCATAGATTTATCGTATGATTTAAAAATTCCACGTTTTCCGATTGACTGAGAGCCAACAAATATAAATATAAATATAAAAAATAATAGAACTTTACCTTCACCTCCATCTACCATCCAGCGAGTGCTACATCAAAATTGAAGATAACCAACAGTGAATAATCTTAAGAATCTTATAAAGAATGTAAAACTGTGTGTAGGGCAAACACGGACCTCTAAACACGCCAGAGGTGGAAGCAAGTACAGATGATAGGAGTGAACAACTCTTTGTGACTGGTCACACTCCCCGTAATCCTTATGTCTTGACCAGGAAAATGGAGTAATCCGCAGTAAAAATCATTATGTAAAGAATGGCTCCATAATTGGTGTAGAACACTTCAAACAGTATTTGGCCTAATTACAGGTTGTATTGACATCAATATTCCACTTGTATTTATTAAAACAAACATTAGTACAAAACTTTGTATGACTTACTCTATCGATATTTGCCCGTACTTCCTCTACTTTAATATATTGTAATTTCAAATTAGTTATTTAATCCTTATATCGACCGTATAATTTGCAAAATTATTATTTTAACCTAGACTGTCTGCATCACTACAACATCAACGTATTTGTCGATTTACAAATTGATCATAATTATGCAGAACATGCTTTTGCATATGGAATCAAATCAGAGGTATAAACAACATATACAGATAATGAAATTTTGCTACATGAATATGAGAAGTTGACGATTGAGAAGCTGATTTAAGGGCAACGATACCTATAACAATTTGTGATAATATTTGTATGTTTTAATCTTCTTAAAACACAGCAAAGTTCTTTGCCTGATGAATCTTTGGTATTATATAATCTAGATAGTCTGTGTTTGTGCGATTTGCTTTATTATTCGATCAAACAACAATGTAAATTGATCATTAATACATGAAATGCGCCAATAAAAAGATTTTTTTAAGAATATCATTTTGGGGGCAATTTTTATCGATTGAATTTACAAGTAAAGATTCCCAAATAATTAAATAATAAATGTATAAAAATAAACATCGTTTCATAGCAAATTTTGTGAAAGATCTAAGTATGGGTTTTTTAACAATATCAAAATATCTACAAATAATTTTTCAAAAATTTATAACATTAACGATGAGCAGTGATTAATCTCATAACTCCTATAAGCAATACAGAATAGAAAGTTGGGCAAGCACAGACCCTTGGATATACCGAAGGTGGGATCATATGTCTATATATTTCGAGGATCTTATATCCTTAATTTATCGTAAGGAATGATGGTGTAATGCGTTCAAATGTCGTAAGGTTTGATGATGTTGACTTTGGAAAACTTTTATATTTAAAATTTACGAAGATTATTTGAAATATATTAGAGAATACTTTTAAATTTCCTTACTTCATTTGTTTGAGGTTTATTTTGATAAAATTTGTTTTATACTAGTTATCTGTAGAAAATTGTTGATAATCCTAAGAAGATTCATTTCCAAGTAGACACTAAGTACACAGTCAAATTAATTAAGCTTTACAGAGCAATGCATACATTTTAAAGCTAAACCTCAATGCAAAGTTTATGTTCTGCAAAAAATAAAAGGTATACAAAGATTATCATATGATTTTTGGTGCAAAATTTGCAATGTCGATGACATCTTAGAATGATGCCAATCTTTGTGAGCTTCACTTTGAGGTGTTTTTGATTTTGAGGGACAAGAATGGATTTTACCTTTTAAAATTGAATTTCTAGGGAACATGGAGAAATATGCTGTGAAGGCTACAGATTGGATGCAGTAACATTTAAATGTGTTAGTAAGTAGCTGTATGAAATTACTCGAAGTTAAACATTCAGTAAGAGAAATCCCAACTCTCATCAAAAACCCTAAAATACATGAATATTCCTAAACACAGCTGGATCTTTTATCTTACAGCATATGCTAAAAACACAGTGGCAGATATATTCAAAACACTTACAAGACCTTAAGAGGTCGTATTTAAAATACAAAATGTGCCATTGATATGTATTAAAGACATAGATAATGTAACGGTATGAATTTTGTTTTTCTGATAACATGAACCTAAGAGTGTGTTGAGCACGTAGTCAAATACCGGGTTTAAAATCATTTTTCTTTTACCACTTCAAAGAGGATTTTAGGTCAGTTTCATTCATATCACCCACGTTATCTAACAAACGATTCTTTGACGCAATAGACGTACAGGTGTACGTATAGTGAATGAAAACTTTTTTCGCGTATTAAAATCCCGTTTAAAAACCCCTCAGTTGGTTGTATGAAAATCAAACAATCTCAGGTCAAACTGTTATTTTATTGCATTCATTTTAGTTTCATACTGAATAATACCCCATTCTTACTTCGATATCTATGTGTAAAATGGTGGATACTCTCTTGTATTTATTCAGTTTTTCATTTTATATATGGATTTTACGGTATTGTAGAGTGTGACGTTGGATATTGGGGGTCAAATTGTGAGATCCGGTGTCCTTTCCCAACATACGGAGATGCATGCCAACAACTCTGTGATTGTGAAGAAAGGCGTTGTAATTCTGTGAGTGGTTGTATGATTATCATCGGTATGTCCTTCAATACTTAACAAATATAAACATTCTTAGGATGCCACTTTTATTTTGAAATTTTGAATCATCCTAAAGTTGAAGGGTGTGGTTGTACTGCAATAGAAAATTGAGATATGCGATACTTACTCATATTATGACGTATATTGTAGCCAGATTGTCTTCATTTACATGAACCCTTAATATTTCAGGCACATGGAATATCATTTCTTTAGACACCACAAGTTTATCAACCGACGGTAGTGACATTGTGCAAATAACTGTGCATGTCCTGGATAAAGAATCGAAAAAGGAATCGACAAATACTTTGCTGATCGGATTACTTGGCGTCAATTCATTGGTGGTGATCGCTGCTTGTATATACATAGTCAAATGCATGTTAAAAAAATACAGACTTCATAAGAGGAATATGTCCACTTCTAGCCAAATGAGCAACGACGAAAATGTCTACCAAACGGAAGAAATGAATGTGGCATATCAGGTTATTCATGATCCGCAATATACAACTCCATTGACATATGAAGTTCCGATTGAAAGACATGATGTGGTTAAAATCGAAAGGGAATTACATGACAGACACGTGGACATTGAAAAATCCGGAGATTATTTAATACCAGTAGCACACTCATCCAAGAGCGATAGTTAATAAGGATTAATTCATGGACGTGTATTACATCCCTATATCTATCCTCAAATGTGGTCACATTAATTTATTGTCGCATCTATGAACAACAGAACACTTAAGCATTGGTTTCCGTTTGAATACTTTCCTGGTACGAAATTAGTAAATTCCAAAATAAATCGAACAACATGAGATGACAACAAACACATATTGAAAACATTTTGCAGACAAAGTTCTCGCAGCACCGAATTAAATTTCTTTAACAATTGACATATAGTTATGTACACGCATTATCCACGATGACATGAAATTCTTTAGAACGACACATAAATTATGATATTCAGTATGTTTGTAACTATTAACCAATTCCAATGTATGTGAAGTAATTCATATTCTTAACATAATCCATTTTGAAGATGTGCGTATTTCCGATTTTTATAAAAATATTCAAAACTCCGTTTACCTGATAAGGATAAAGGGCTCACTGCGGGTGTGACCGGTCGACAGGGGATACTCACTCCTCCTAGGCACCTGATCCCACCTCTGGTGTGTCCAGGGGTCCGTGTTTTCCCAACTATATATTGTTTGTAGGAGTTATGAGATTGATCACTGTTTGTTATCTTCACCTTTCATTCACGAGGCTCGATCATAGATAACCGAGATTTATTAATTACAGAATGACCCAGGTAACCCATAAAAAAGAAAATCGGGTATATTCATATTGTATACATTTTGATTATAGTGGAAAATAAACTCCATTGGGTATTTTTTTAATAACCCCATTAATCATAGGGGGCTTTAAACTTAAAATTTTGATAAAAGCTTTCTGACATGGTGCAAATTTCAGTTTGTTGAAATCATGACCCCTTGGAGGTAGGGAGGGACCAAAATAGGGGACCAAAGTTTTACATGCGATTATACAGGGGTAATCTTTAAAATCTTTTTCTCAGGAACCTCCTCCTACTCCTCCTAGTCCTTGTTGCACCCGTGGGCACATAGGGCAAGGAACCACCGGACCATAAGAGTGAAGATTTAAGTGAAAGCCTCCTGATGTATAGCAGATTCAAATTTGTTCAGACCATGACTCCTGAGGATAGGGTGGAGCGACATTAGGGGATCAAAGTTTTACATACTGATATATAGAGAGATATTTCCATTATCACATGGCCTATTTAAAAAAAAAAGATACAAATCGTCCGTAGGAGGGGGTTTAAGTCTAAGTTCAAATGAAGGTTAATGTACCTTCAAATGCGAATGAATAGGGAACCAAACTTGGCACAAAGAATTCTTCGATGAACTTTGTTAATATGAAAGGCCATACCCGTCTACAAGGGCATAAGAGAATTAATGAATGTGTAGTTAGGTTTAATAATTAAATTTGATAATTGATGAAATTTTAGTCGTTAACTTTTAAAAATGAAATTATAGTTCTTAACTTTGAAAAGTTTTTCTCTTAGCCAAGTTGCTTGGATAATGATAGCGTTGCTCAAGCTTGTTTACTGCTAGGAGCAACTGCACAGTTGAGTAATGAAGCTCATGGACCTCTTGTTAAATGTTCTTTTTAACTCCTGGACTTCAGTCAAACTGAATGCATAATAATGAGAGAAGCTTTCGAGGATATCGTGCTAGGACAGGGGTAAAATACTTCAAACAATTATGCAATCTTTGAACTTCTCCTTTACTCGGGGACATGTAGATGATAGACTGCATATAAAGTCATGGATGATTCTGTTAAATATTACGAAATTCTTGGACGATGGATTTGATGGTCGTTCTTTCTGGTTTAAATAGCATTTATTTTACTTAATTAAACGTTTCCTTGATTCGTTGATATCAAACAATAATCAATGATATGAAGAGAAGCTTCTACCAAATTCAGGACCGTTCGGGATAACTCAGTGGTGAAGCAGTCGCTTCGTAACCGGTAGATCGTGAATTCGAGCCCGCTCGTGCCATGGCCGTGTCAAACATAAGACGTAAGCATAGGTAGTGATTGCTCCTTTGCCAAACATTCAGCATTTAGAAGTGAAAATCACGGGCGTTTAGGATATGACCTTAAATACGGAAGTCCCGTGTCGTGATATGCGTTGCCACATAAAATAATCCTCAGAGCTACGGGCGTGAGCGCTAAACATAGATCTGAATTTGTAGTATTTCATCTGCAACTGGCAGTGACGTCTCAATATGAGAAAAGCAATCTGGACGGGACGTAATTAAAACAACCAAATTTAAGTTTTCGTACTAAGACAGGGGTCATAATCTTACAAAACTAAGCAATTACTCATTGACGGCCCGAAAATCAACGATGTGCATAATCGTCATGAAAAAGGGTGACTCTTCCGGGAATTTACAATCCGTGGCCCCTGAATCAGGAGTTCTAGTTTGAAGTTGGACTTAATAGGTTCACATAGGATACATTGGTTTCCTCTTTGAAAATCTTCTTGACTTCTGGACGCCAAGCAATGAAAATGAGTGCACAGTAATGTTGAAGAGAGAAACACCTACGAACACTCTGGAATTCATGATCCCTGAATCCGATGATTTGTGTTATGGGTAGGGGTCAAAACCGTTAAGGTTACGTAATCTTTAAATATATCTCTTACTCGTGGATATCCAATATAGGATACCTTTACCAAAAATATAAAATCCATGATCCCTGGGTGAGGTGTTCTGGTGCTCAGGCGGGGCTTTATCGTAGATATAGTGAAAACACATTATTCTTTGAAGATGTCCATTTCTATTTCTGCATACCTTTAAGAATAGTATATGCATTAATTTTCAATTACAAATATGTGAATACTAAACCCAAGATTAAAAGGAAAAATCACATTAATTAAATAACAATGATTTTAAATTTCCTCCATATCCATAAATTAAATATTAATAATAATACCATATTTGTATAGCACCCTTTTCATACACTATGTACGCTCAAAGGACTGTAAAATACACACACACACACACACACACACACACACATACAAAAACACACACACATTATTTTTGGATATATGAAATTGTTTCATTATTCACTTCTTTCACCTTTCACTATTCCGTCATATGTTCTTCAAAATTTAATTTCTGAGGTAATGTAAATGTATCCATGGAAATAGGTTCGTTTTGTAATTTTCACTGAAGGTGCTTTGCTTCTTTATAATCACTTCACGTTAAAAAATCCCTGGAATATCATATTAGCAACCAGAATACTGAATGATGTATCCTACAAATTTTTATGCTAAGCATATAAAATTGCTAAGAGCTATGAAGATGCATTGCTCAAACAATAACAAAATCCAATCTTCTACACTTGACTGAATTCCCTTACAACACTCGCCCACTTGCATCATCATCCATCCACAAAAAATTAACACAAGGTAATCTAAACTTACCTCATCGAACCTTCATAAGTTTTCAACAAATCCAAAATTGATTTTAATATTGACTGAAAAGTAACGTTTAGTTATATGAAGATAACGAACAGTGATCAATCTCATAACTCCTATAAGCAATACAAAATAGATAGTTGGGCAAACACGGACCCCTGGACATATCAGAGGTGGGATCAGGTGCCTAGGAGGAGTACGCATCCCCTGTCGACCGGTCACAACCGCCATGAGCCTTGTATGTTGATCAGGTATCCGGAGGTATCCGTAGTCAAAATCAGTGAGCCAAGAACGACCTAACAATCGGTATGAAACACGTCAGACAGCGTTTGACCCAATGATAAGTTGTATTGGCGAACTAGATCGTTATAACGACCATAGAAGTTGCGACATGCTGACTTCAATCGAAACTGTTGAAACCCCTGTACCATGAACTTGTTTGTCAGTAGCTTACCTCGTTCTAAAAACTTATACGCAGAACAAGCTATTGCATATCGAATCAGTTGAGAGATATAAACACCATATGCAGGTAAGAATGGAACATCGCCACATAAATATGGGAAGTTGTCGATGAAGTAGCTGAAATCATCCCGTCTGTCATGTAGTTGAGTTGTCAGTTTGCCGTTAATATCTACTTTCAATAAATTATCTAAGTATGAAGCAGAACTGGACGACTCTGTGGTGTCTTTTTTATCCTATTAAATTTAATTGTTGTAGGCTGATCACTGATGATGAGCGAAATATCTAACAGGTCTGTTTGCTTGTTGATAATATTCAAACGAATCTTCGCAAGTTCATGAGAGTGAAAATGACTTACAAAAATAACAGTATAAACTCTTCAATTGTGTTTAATCGAATCGTTGAAATTAAGTTAATCATTCTGATAGTAACTGACAAACATAACAATTTTACATATATTCGATTATATTGAATCGAATCCTCAAAGATAATGATTAGCAAACATAACAATTTTACATATATTCGATTATATTGAATCGAATCCTCAAAGATAATGATTAGCAAACATAACAATTTTACATATATTCGATTATATTGAATCGAATCCTCAAAGATAATGATTAGCAAACATAACAATTTTACATATATTCGATTATATTGAATCGAATCCTCAAAGATAATGATTAGCAAACATAACAATTTTACATATATTCGATTATATTGAATCGAATCCTCAAAGATAATGATTAGCAAACATAACAATTTTACATGTTCGATTATATGAATCGAGTCCTCAAAGATAATGATTGGCAAACAAAACAATTTTACATGTTCGATTATATTAAATCGAATCGTCAGAATTTAACGACATTGATAATGATTGATGAATACAAAAAGTTGGCATGTTCAGTTATACTGAATCAAATCGTCAGAAGTCAACACCAGTGATAATGATTGATGTATATGACAATTTTACATATTCGATTATATTAAATCGAATCGTCAGAAGTCAACACCAGTGATAATGATTGATGTATATGACAATTTTACATATTCGATTATATTGAATCGAATCGTCAGAAGTCAACACCAGTGATAATGATTGATGTATATGACAATTTTACATATTCGATTATATTGAATCGAATCGTCAGAAGTCAACACCAGTGATGATAATTGGTGAATATAACAATTTTGCGTGTTCGATTATATTGAATCGAATCGTCAGAAGTCAACACCAGTGATGATAATTGGTGAATATAACAATTTTGCGTGTTCGATTACATTGAATCGATTCGTCGAAAGTTAACAACAGTGAAATGATTGATAATTATAAAAAAAAAATACATGTTCGATTACATTGAGTCGAATCGTCAAAAAATAACAGTAGTGAACATAGCTGAAAAAATATAACTGCTTGGAATGTTCAATCATTGAATGTGATGATTAGCTGAATTGTTCAACTAAAACACACCAAATCGTCGCTATTTACTCTGTATGTACGTTGTATATGAATAATCGTTACGAAAACAAATCACATGTACAGTGGTTATTAGTGAAAAAGAATAGTTCTGATGTGTCTACTTGCATTCAATCAAATCGTTGTATCGTATAGTCAATTTTGCATTTTATCCTTAAAATCATTGTATCAATGAATTAACAGTATTAATATCGATATTGCAATGTATTTAGTTGAAAAATAGTGGTGGTACGGTGCTTCCAAGGGATTTCAATTCATCTTTATACAATAGTATTATCTGTTAGATTTTCTTCTTCCTTCGTATCTTCGTGATTGGATGTACATACTTCTTTTGACCAACCTGAAATACATAATTTACAAGGATGACAATAATATTTCTTGGTTGTTTATTTCATTTAGTATAGTAGACCATGTGTATATAAACATGACTTACTGTGATTTTTGTACTTCTTGACAAGACGCAAGGCGATAGGACTTATGCATAAAATTCCAATAATGAAAGGTACCGCAACAATAATCGGCAGGGGTACGTGCAGCTCGTCGTCACTGTCGTTTTCATGGTCCCTGCATTAACCATATAAAGATTGTTTCAAAAATTGGTTGTTGTTTTTTTTAAAAGCATGGGTAAATAACTCTTGGTAAAATTTATCGAAATCTAACGAGAAATGACAGAAATATTAGATTATTTTTCATCATATCTAAGTGATCTGCATGCGAGATACCCCAACTAGAGATACATCAATATCAGAACTGGAACCATTATAGAGTATTAGATTGATATGGAATATGCTATGAGGTTAATTGATTCCGACATGTAAAAGGATACTTAACAAAATACATTTGACCTTATACCATATTTTATCTTATTGGTACTGTGTACCGATATAAGAACATTTCGATATCAGTGACATTGAAACATCCTACCCTTAATAAGAAAATAAGAAACATATGTAGGAAAAAGGTGTTCTCAAATCATTATTATAGGATGTCCTTTAATCCTATGGATTTTTATATCTAAAGCGAATCTACTTTGGAGGGCTAAAATTGTATATAATTTGCAACGGTCATCGTTCTTTACTTTAGTGTTTATTAAGAGTATAACAATATAGGCACACTATACCTTGTGTATATACCAGTAGTGTTTATTAAGAGTATAACTATATAGGCACACTATACCTTGTGTATATACCAGTAGTGTTTATTAAGAGTATAACTATATAGGCACACTATACCTTGTGTATATACCAGTAGTGTTTATTAAGAGTATAACAATATAGGCACACTATACCTTGTGTATATACCAGTAGTGTTTATTAAGAGTATAACTATATAGGCACACTATACCTTGTGTATATACCAGTAGTGTTTATTAAGAGTATAACTATATAGGCACACTATACCTTGTGTATATACCAGTAGTGTTTATTAAGAGTATAACAATATAGGCACACTATACCTTGTGTATATACCAGTTGTGTTTATTAAGAGTATAACAATATAGGCACACTATACCTTGTGTATATACCAGTAGTGTTTATTAAGAGTATAACTATATAGGCACACTATACCTTGTGTATATACCAGTAGTGTTTATTAAGAGTATAACTATATAGGCACACTATACCTTGTGTATATACCAGTAGTGTTTATTAAGAGTATAACAATATAGGCACACTATACCTTGTGTATATACCAGTAGTGTTTATTAAGAGTATAACAATATAGGCACACTATACCTTGTGTATATACCAGTAGTGTTTATTAAGAGTATAACTATATAGGCACACTATACCTTGTGTATATACCAGTAGTGTTTATTAAGAGTATAACTATATAGGCACACTATACCTTGTGTATATACCAGTAGTGTTTATTAAGAGTATAACAATATAGGCACACTATACCTTGTGTATATACCAGTAGTGTTTATTAAGAGTATAACAATATAGGCACACTATACCTTGTGTATATACCAGTAGTGTTTATTAAGAGTATAACTATATAGGCACACTATACCTTGTGTATATACCAGTAGTGTTTATTAAGAGTATAACAATATAGGCACACTATACCTTGTGTATATACCAGTAGTGTTTATTAAGAGTATAACAATATAGGCACACTATACCTTGTGTATATACCAGTAGTGTTTATTAAGAGTATAACAATATAGGCACACTATACCTTGTGTATATACCAGTAGTGTTTATTAAGAGTATAACTATATAGGCACACTATACCTTGTGTATATACCAGTAGTGTTTATTAAGAGTATAACAATATAGGCACACTATACCTTGTGTATATACCAGTAGTGTTTATTAAGAGTATAACAATATAGGCACACTATACCTTGTGTATATACCAGTAGTGTTTATTAAGAGTATAACAATATAGGCACACTATACCTTGTGTATATACCAGTAGTGTTTATTAAGAGTATAACAATATAGGCACACTATACCTTGTGTATATACCAGTAGTGTTTATTAAGAGTATAACTATATAGGCACACTATACCTTGTGTATATACCAGTAGTGTTTATTAAGAGTATAACAATATAGGCACACTATACCTTGTGTATATACCAGTAGTGTTTATTAAGAGTATAACTATATAGGCACACTATACCTTGTGTATATACCAGTAGTGTTTATTAAGAGTATAACTATATAGGCACACTATACCTTGTGTATATACCAGTAGTGTTTATTAAGAGTATAACAATATAGGCACACTATACCTTGTGTATATACCAGTAGTGTTTATTAAGAGTATAACTATATAGGCACACTATACCTTGTGTATATACCAGTAGTGTTTATTAAGAGTATAACTATATAGGCACACTATACCTTGTGTATATACCAGTAGTGTTTATTAAGAGTATAACTATATAGGCACACTATACCTTGTGTATATACCAGTAGTGTTTATTAAGAGTATAACTATATAGGCACACTATACCTTGTGTATATACCAGTAGTGTTTATTAAGAGTATAACTATATAGGCACACTATACCTTGTGTATATACCAGTAGTGTTTATTAAGAGTATAACTATATAGGCACACTATACCTTGTGTATATACCAGTAGTGTTTATTAAGAGTATAACTATATAGGCACACTATACCTTGTGTATATACCAGTAGTGTTTATTAAGAGTATAACTATATAGGCACACTATACCTTGTGTATATACCAGTAGTGTTTATTAAGAGTATAACTATATAGGCACACTATACCTTGTGTATATACCAGTAGTGTTTATTAAGAGTATAACTATATAGGCACACTATACCTTGTGTATATACCAGTAGTGTTTATTAAGAGTATAACAATATAGGCACACTATACCTTGTGTATATACCAGTAGTGTTTATTAAGAGTATAACTATATAGGCACACTATACCTTGTGTATATACCAGTAGTGTTTATTAAGAGTATAACTATATAGGCACACTATACCTTGTGTATATACCAGTAGTGTTTATTAAGAGTATAACAATATAGGCACACTATACCTTGTGTATATACCAGTAGTGTTTATTAAGAGTATAACTATATAGGCACACTATACCTTGTGTATATACCAGTAGTGTTTATTAAGAGTATAACTATATAGGCACACTATACCTTGTGTATATACCAGTAGTGTTTATTAAGAGTATAACTATATAGGCACACTATACCTTGTGTATATACCAGTAGTGTTTATTAAGAGTATAACAATATAGGCACACTATACCTTGTGTATATACCAGTAGTGTTTATTAAGAGTATAACTATATAGGCACACTATACCTTGTGTATATACCAGTAGTGTTTATTAAGAGTATAACTATATAGGCACACTATACCTTGTGTATATACCAGTAGTGTTTATTAAGAGTATAACTATATAGGCACACTATACCTTGTGTATATACCAGTAGTGTTTATTAAGAGTATAACTATATAGGCACACTATACCTTGTGTATATACCAGTAGTGTTTATTAAGAGTATAACTATATAGGCACACTATACCTTGTGTATATACCAGTAGTGTTTATTAAGAGTATAACTATATAGGCACACTATACCTTGTGTATATACCAGTTGTGTTTATTAAGAGTATAACTATATAGGCACACTATACCTTGTGTATATACCAGTAGTGTTTATTAAGAGTATAACTATATAGGCACACTATACCTTGTGTATATACCAGTAGTGTTTATTAAGAGTATAACTATATAGGCACACTATACCTTGTGTATATACCAGTAGTGTTTATTAAGAGTATAACTATATAGGCACACTATACCTTGTGTATATACCAGTAGTGTTTATTAAGAGTATAACTATATAGGCACACTATACCTTGTGTATATACCAGTAGTGTTTATTAAGAGTATAACTATATAGGCACACTATACCTTGTGTATATACCAGTAGTGTTTATTAAGAGTATAACAATATAGGCACACTATACCTTGTGTATATACCAGTAGTGTTTATTAAGAGTATAACAATATAGGCACACTATACCTTGTGTATATACCAGTAGTGTTTATTAAGAGTATAACTATATAGGCACACTATACCTTGTGTATATACCAGTAGTGTTTATTAAGAGTATAACTATATAGGCACACTATACATTGTGTATATACCAGTAGTGTTTATTAAGAGTATAACTATATAGGCACACTATACCTTGTGTATATACCAGTAGTGTTTATTAAGAGTATAACTATATAGGCACACTATACCTTGTGTATATACCAGTAGTGTTTATTAAGAGTATAACTATATAGGCACGCTATACCTTGTGTATATACCAGTAGTGTTTATTAAGAGTATAACTATATAGGCACACTATACCTTGTGTATATACCAGTAGTGTTTATTAAGAGTATAACAATATAGGCACACTATACCTTGTGTATATACCAGTAGTGTTTATTAAGAGTATAACTATATAGGCACACTATACCTTGTGTATATACCAGTAGTGTTTATTAAGAGTATAACTATATAGGCACGCTATACCTTGTGTATATACCAGTAGTGTTTATTAAGAGTATAACTATATAGGCACACTATACCTTGTGTATATACCAGTAGTGTTTATTAAGAGTATAACTATATAGGCACACTATACCTTGTGTATATACCAGTAGTGTTTATTAAGAGTATAACTATATAGGCACACTATACATTGTGTATATACCAGTAGTGTTTATTAAGAGTATAACTATATAGGCACACTATACCTTGTGTATATACCAGTAGTGTTTATTAAGAGTATAACTATATAGGCACGCTATACCTTGTGTATATACCAGTAGTGTTTATTAAGAGTATAACTATATAGGCACGCTATACCTTGTGTATATACCAGTAGTGTTTATTAAGAGTATAACTATATAGGCACACTATACCTTGTGTATATACCAGTAGTGTTTATTAAGAGTATAACTATATAGGCACGCTATACCTTGTGTATATACCAGTTGAAGTCATCCGGAGTACAGGGAAACAACTTTGATCTAAAACGGATTGTGGTTAGCGTGTTAGTGATGATAAAACATTTAGGTTGTCCTCCCCGATACAAGTTTATCAAAATAAACCTGAATCAGACGAAGGAATTAAGATTAGTAAAAAGGAATTTCTTTTCATATCTATTTTTTTCAGACCATGACGCTAGCTTACTGTCTAACGTATAGTATTCATAAATATTTCTTAATGTCATCAACATAATTTATAAATATATTTAGGTCATACACACACTTAAACTGCAGCTAAATTTATTAAACAATGAATAAGCTAACAAAACAATGAACAAAATTGTGTTTAATGAATATAATCACGATTAGTTCGTATGATCTTCATTATATTTCCTCTGCATCGTTTTCATTATTATGTACTATTTTTATTATTACCATTATATCTGCATGCTGTTTTCTTTTCTAGTTCTCTTTAACTGTTTTTATCATGCATCTTTTAGGTGGATTCCATTTAAATTGTTAATGGGATTTATACATTGCTTCGTAATCATTTAAAAATGAATCAGAAATCAAATATCAAGTTGGTTATAAATGCGAGCTCAGAATTCATCATTATGATACAACTTTTGTAGAAATGCTATGATAACAATCTGAATGATTATTATTTGAAGCAATGTACTATCAGAAGCGTAATCGTAATTTTTTGTTATACATGTACGTTATATAAAAGGAATTAAATTATCCATGCAATATTTCTATGTTTTCAGAGAGAACAAGCACAGAATGTGGTAGACCAAAATGTATTTTGCAAAAGAAATGAAAGAAATGCGTTTGTAGAATTCTCAATGTACATACATGTTTATTGTATATTTTCTCATCGGCATGCATTTCATGAATGCAATGCGATTTGCTTTAAAAAAAAAATATACGACTTACATTTTTGGAATTCCGTCGATAAGTACGCATGTGGACATGGTATTTCATTAATAGCACAGTTAGCTTGTATATTATGTC
Organism: Ostrea edulis; assembly: GCF_947568905.1. Taxonomy (NCBI): domain Eukaryota; kingdom Metazoa; phylum Mollusca; class Bivalvia; order Ostreida; family Ostreidae; genus Ostrea; species Ostrea edulis. Next base: position 10,030,702 of record NC_079166.1, read on the forward strand.
TGTTTGCTTGAACTCTTCTACCAAGAGTGTTATATTCTGGACACACTTGCCCTGCAAGATTCATAGATGTGTATTAAATATATTTACTGGCTTACATTCCTGAAAAATATGTAAAGTACAAACACCTTATTGAAGTATGATATGTGTTTAATGTAAAGCAAAGGTCGCAAATTCTATGTTATTTACAATGATATAATTGTCAAATCAAATCGGTCGTTAGAATGAATGCTGTCTCACTTATGTCATACCATTTGTTAGAGCGTTCTTTAGATACTGATTTTGACTACTGATGACTCCGTTTACCTGAAGAGAATATAAAGCCCATGGGTAGGGCTCATGGCGGATATGACCGGTCAACAGGGGCACATATAGACACCTGATCCCACTTCTGATGTGTCAAGGGGACCGTATTTATTTTACTTTCAATGTTTTATTCTACATGAGATTGTTTAAAATTCGTTACCTTTACTTGTGTTTTCATTTTCTCCAAACGAAAGATAAAGTACAGTGATTAATCTTATAACTCCTATAAACAATGCAAAATGGAGAGTTGGGCAAACACGGACCTCTGGACACACCAGAGATGGGATCAGGTGCCTAGGAGGAGTAAGCATCTCCTGTGGACCGGTCAAACTCGCCTTGAGCACTATATCTTGATCAGGTAAACGGAGTTATTCGCAGTCAAATCAGTGTGCCAAAAACGGCATAACAATCGGTATGACTCACGTCAGGTAGCATTTGATCAAATGATAAATTGTATTGGTAAACGGTATAACGACCATAGAATTTGCGACATGCTGACTTTAAACGATATTGTTGAAACCCCTGTATCATCAACTTGTTTGTCAATAGCCTTCCTCGATTTAAAAACTGACCATACGCAGAACAAGCAGAACAAATATGCTGTTGATATGAAGGATTATAAAGACAAAGTATGTGTAAATTACCAATGATTACGCCCTCCTCGGCACAAACTTCAATATATCTTTCCATCTGTGTATCTGGGAGACAATGATATTTCAGAGAATGACATTCACTGTCACATTTAAATTTCGCTGTGGCAATCTCCATGGCATCCTTTGATTGTGGGCAGCTTTCCACATAACTAACGTTGGTTGAAGAACAGTTGGTATGTCCTTCTTTAAAGAGGCACTGTAATGAACAATTGGTTAGAAAGCAGAAAATATGGAGATTAGAACAATCTGTCCTTCTATAATGTACATTAAATGTACGTTGTACTAGCATCGACATAAGCCAACTTCCAAAATATTGTGTTCATATCTAGAGCAAAATGCGCTCGAATTTCATAGGACTGTAAACAAACACCAACAGTTCAAAAACATTTAACAATTTCACATAGGTTATTGATAAATCAATATTGGATACCTGCCCAGCCGTAAAAAAGCACTGAACACTTTTGCTGTAAAGACTGTTTTACCGAAACCACCAACTTTGACGCCGTGCTTGTAGTTGAATCATGTAACATGTACACATATAATGGGCTTGTACCTTGTATTGAAAATGAAGAGCTCTTAAAATTTGCTTTCTTGCTATATTTCACACGTATAAGATGTTTTTCACCAGTATATCTCAATGAAAGGTAAAGATAACGAACAGTGATCAATCTCGTAACTCCAATAATTTCGTATTACTAAGAGCATTGACGCCCCAAAGACGAACATGGGTGTTGACAGTATGCAAGTTCCAAATATGTCATTAAAAAGAATATTTCTGGCTTTTTTATACCTAAGACATGTAACACAAAAAAAGTAATGATATCCATCTATAATTTTCCCATAACAGTAAGGACTATTAATGATATTACAACGGAATCAATCTTTGTTTAATATACAATTGTGCCAATGACTTGTATGAAGAATATTTAAACGACAATTACCAAGTGCGAAGTTAAGAAGGGATGAAGTTTCTTCTTTTTAAAAATATATTCATTAAGTGCTCGGTTCAGGGTCATGACTACGTGTTTACTGAATGACACAATAGGTTAAACACATTATCCTTGAATATATTTTTGAAAGTCAGAAATTAAAGAAATGTATTTTTACCCCCAACAGTTTAATGACAGAAAAGAAATACTTCATACCTTGTGAGCTTCAGACTGTTTTTTTTTAAATTATTTTTATACGGTATATGATGTTGATCACGGTTCTTATCTTTATGTGTTCATAACATTGAAGTACAATGATTACATAACCCACATGGAGTGAAAAAATTGCCTTGAGAAATAAAGATTAAAGATTTTAATGTCAGGTTTCTCTGTACCAGAAATTGATCAAGTCTAAAATGCAAATGCTGTCAAAGTACACAATTCTTATAATCCATTAAGGATTGTCTGTTGTATTCTTTTCTTACGAAGCTATCGCACAAGTCTAAAGCTCAATGTTTTATTCTCCTAAACTATAATATCATTAGGATGAAAAATACAACCCAACTTGAAAAGTGTATTTGTCGAGTTTCATGTTTTCTATGCTCTACTTCGTGTCACTGAGACGTGAAATACTACAGAAGTGTCATCTCTAGCATGCAGAATGACGTTTGATGTCACGTTAGCCAAACATGAGTAATATTTTAATCCTTCATCATGGACTGTATAAGTTGTATTCGCCTCAGTTTTAAAACATGTGGTTCATGGAGCTACATTACTTGGACCCATATACTATATTTGCGGTGAAAGGATTAAAATGAATGGATTCACATTTTGCCTTCAGTTAAAGGAAAGATTTGCAATTAAGACGCATAACAGATGATAGACAATATGGGGTAGATAAAGGTCACCAATATGACTCTGGTGACCCCATATGTCTAAATTGTCAAGAAGTTAAATACTTATAACAGTGGGGGTAAACCACGGTACTTTTTCTATACTAAACATTCTGATGCTACTCACAACGATAAACTACATATCTATTTATTGATTTACTGCATAAAATATTCTATACCCAATCCAGAAACATAAATATGAAAGAAAAACTCACTATGGATAGAAGTAATTGAAATAACATTTTCAGTTTTCTCGGATGCTTCATATTTTACTTCCTACAATGAAACGACATAGTATTACAGAGATATATATTATGTGCATGCACTTATATTTATGCTGTTAAGAAATAACAAACAATTATCAACATTTTATGTGAATAATATGATTTAACTACCTGGGAAGCACAATATTAACGATTCCCCAAAGGAGGGATATGCAGTGTTGGATATAATGGTTCAGTAAAAGCACGGGTACCCTTTACAGAATCTATGAGAAAAATAAGATACGTTAAGAATTTTAAAAATAATTTTTTAAAAGTACTTGTAACTAGTTATACAGTTCACTATTGAAATATCACAAAGTCTCATTAACGAGACACCTACTTGTATTTTTACTCGTAAATGAAATGCAGCATCTGCAGCTAAAGGCACAATCATACGTTTCATAGTTTTGATTAAATGTACTTGCTAAATGGATGTCGAGGCCTCTGCTGGTGGACTGTTAGTCCCCGAGGGTCTCTACAGCCCAGTAGCTAAGTATTTCGTTACTAGCTTGAAAATACGGATGTATATTTAATTGCTGTGATAAAATTTAGAAATTCATTTCAAAATTAAGGATTATCTCCCTCACGCATATCTCTTATCCTTAGAAGAATTTGACTCCAACGTTTTGGCACACTGTTTTCCCTATAATAGCTCTAGCAATTTTATTGTTATTTCGGATTTCAAACATTTCGGTTGAGCATTACTAAAGAGACATTATTTGTCGAAATGCTCATCAGGTGCATCAAAATTGGTACCGAATAAGTTTTACATGTCTACGAAACATAATTTGGGGTTATATTGTTCATACACCACTACTTATTTCTTCGGACTTCGATCTTCAAAAGTGATGTCTTTTTAATATAAACAACAAAATATGTTGAATTTAACTCAAATAAAACTGCAAAGTATATGTTCATAATTACATGATCGAGCGTATGTGTCCATGTATTTCTTAATGAACCAGGTAACAAATGCACTTTTGCTATATAATTGGTGTGTCCGTGATATGTGTATGATAATACTGATGAATATTGGCAGAGTTGGGTTGAAACATTCGTGAATCTGGAAGCGAATTGTCACAAACCGCACACACATAACTCCTCAAACTGAAGCATTGTTAAAAGGGTACCCTTGCACCTGTGTGATCAGAGGATACCATATCGCAACATATATTTCGCATAGAATAATTGATTTGAAAATATCAGTTAATTTAGATCAATTTTAGAATATGGGTATAAAAAGCAAATACGAGAAAATATTACAACATGACAAATACTTTCTCAAAGCAAGACCTTTCCTAAAGCAAACGTTTTGACCCCTGTATCCATGGTATAAACAATTCGTTTCAACATATAAGAAAAATCACAAGGAAGTTTGAAAAGAAAGTAATATAAATATATTGTATACATGTCAAAAGGCGGAGTCATAATTTCTAGCACTTCACCTAAAGCTGATGACGTCTCTACATCAGTTTCAGATGAAAACATTAATATTGTATACAAAACTATGTTATTGACTGGGTCCTCGGACAACTTTTGTTTTGTTTGACCCTCATTCGGACATGTCTGTCTGTTACCTCAGCCTACGGCTTCGGGAAATAAATCCTTTTTGGGGTCAAACAAAACAGCTGTTGTCCTCGAGCCCAGTCAATAGTTGTATACTTATAACTCGAATGGAAGATCGCGGTACTCATTGTAAGTGATCAACATTCATAAAAGACAGACTAGTTAGTCAAATATCGATTTCAATACAAATTGTTAACAAAACAATTGTCAATTTCTACTTGATATTTTTGAAGTACAAGCAGCATATCGATAAAGATTATGATTATAGAAATGTACTGATATAGTGCTATAAAGCATTAAATTCATTTCCAGACTCAAATATGGAAAAAAAAACTTACGTTCACTATTGCATTATTCTTGGAGATTTCCTACATAGCACACATGTACAGGAATTCATACAGGTAATCAATAATTCATTTGCCATTTGAATGGATTCATTAAAGTAATTAAAGAAGTAATTGGTAGATTACTCTAGATGCGTATGGTAATCTAACAAGTGTACATACATATAACATGTCTTACCTTTAGTTAAACTTCTTGTTCTTATGTATACGTCGGAGATCACTAGAGTATATTCCATACACTGTACACATAAACAGTCAGGATTTTAAAAATACATTTAAATTTCAACCGGTTGGACCTCCTCAGGTAAGTTAAATGTTTCCTCAATTCATTCATTTTGTTTGTTAAAAACCACAATCGAAGTGGTAAGACCACAAATCTATATATCTTTGACAGGTTTTAAAGGTTCTTAACATTAATCGATGACATAATATACTACTCAAAATTTGATAAGGATCACCAGGTTATATGCGTGTAATTTACCACTAACATAACAAAAGACATAAATTTGACCCACGTAGTTGTGTTAAATAGGGCCATAGAAATATGTCAGGAAAACAAGCACTAAACAGATCAATTTGTGACAAATTCTGTAAACACAACCCTTTTATACAAAAACAATATGTATATATCATTAGGTGCATATTGACCTCTTATACATTTTTCACCAGACCGACAGTCTCTACATCAACTATGTATCACGTGATCAAAAAACAAGATAAAACGTATCGTGTATGTATAAATCATTGAATTGGCACGATATCCAGATATCAATGCAAGTTGAAGTTAATATAACTTCAAAGCATATTAATTTCTTAATTTGAAAAGTGCTGAGAGCAAGTTAATTGTGAATTGTAACAGGTCTAATGTTTGCATTGAATATGCAAGATGCGGCGATTTTTCACATACGAAGTTGAATCTAGCCTGAAAAACATATCTTCTGTTGAAGCCAGAACTTGCTCTCCTAACTTTCCTTTGGCACTGAAGTTCACATGTCACATTAATCAAACATCTTTCACTTAAAAACCTCGGGGTGTCGTGTCAATGATGAAATTTCTATGTACGAAAACCCTGTTTATGCAAATGATTCCATTGTGAAAGTAACTATACGTGTAGATTAGGGGCGATATCAAGATCACAATATGATATGGATATTACTTTAGCATGTATGCTATATAAAGAAGAAATTAAACTTTTTCAATATCAAAGAGAATTAATGTAACCCATTTGACAGAAACTTTTACGCGATTACAGTTTACCGTTTGACAGCGGTGATAAATAACGAAACAATACTTTGACATTTCCAATCACAAAAGGACTGTACATATGTACGTCATGACCTTCGTCATGACGTATTTTTCATTGTGACGTCGTGCAATATGCTAGTGCGGTAAGGTATATTTATGTATAGCACTGGTATTAAAACTTTTATGGGGAAAGCCTTAAGGTAGAGACCGATAGCAACCACGTGATCAGTAAAAATCGTGTATTTTCACGTGAAATTATTTTTCGGAATTCCGTACATCGCCATAGAGTAGTTGAAAAACAAAAAGGGGCTCCGAAAGTACATGTTGTTGCTGTGACTGAATCGATGATTGAGAGGGTCGTCTCGACGAAAGATAGAGAAATTTGGCCATAGTTTAGATTAGGAATACGTCAATGTAATAATAATGGACTAAATGTTTCGTCCGTGCAGAATGGCACTTTTTACCTCACGAAATTCACCACCATGCATAGCTGCGCTACGTAAACAAAGTTGTTGATGTAGCGTGATCGTGATGTCCGAGTGCTGCGAGTTTCAATACTGTTTATGTAGTCATTGAGAGTTTAAACAAAGTTTCTTCTGAGAAGAGGAATTCGATGGATGCATTCAACGTGGACAACGAAATCATAACTTCGTTTGGTAAGTGAAAAAAATGGCAAATTGATTTTGTATTCAACCCACTTTTCCTCTGCTATTTCACAACGCGATTTTATAATAACATCTATAAACGCACAACTTGGAGCTGTTTCATTTTTTGTGCATTTATGTATTCCATATGTGCCCAAAATATAACTCCTACATGTGCATGTAATTGTAAATGGATGTCATGTATATGCCAGATTTGAAAAATAAATAGGGCTCTCACAAGTTTGAGAGGTGGTGGGGGTGGGGGGGATGTTGCACTAAAATTCTATTTGGTATAAATGATAGTACTTACAGTATTTTGAAATTTCATTGACCTAAGAGATATTTCAAATCTGGGGTTTCATGTTTCATACAAGCATGTAGGTCTACAAAACTTTATTTAAAATATTTGTTGCACTAAAATTCTATTTGGTATAAATGATAGTACTTGCAGTATCTTGAAATTTCATTGACCTAAGAGATATTTCAAATCTGGGATTCCATGTTTCATACAAGCATGTAGGTCTACAAAACTTTATTTCAAATATTTGTAAAATCACAAGCCCCCCTCATAGGCAAATAAATGTATTGTATGAAAATAAGTTATGTGTGTCCTTCTCTTGAACCACACTCCGTAAAGGAGACAGGTCTGATAATTCTAGAGTTGACTTGTTTTGATATTAATAAAATGAACTGGCAGTTTATGAAAACATATCTGTCATCTCATATTGTAATATGATATTTATGATGTTTATTCACCTCATTAGGGACCCGGGGGGGGGGGGGTGTTGCACTAAAATTCTATTTGGTATAAATGATAGTACTTACAGTATCTTGAAATTTCATTGACCTAAGAGATATTTCAAATCTGGGGTTTCATGTTCCATACAAGCATGTAGGTCTACAAAACTTTATCTAAAATATTTGTTGCACTAAAATTCTATCTGGTATAAATGATAGTACTTGCAGTATCTTGAAATTTCATTGACCTAAGTGATATTTCAAATCTGGGGTTTCATGTTTCATACAAGCATGTAGGTCTACAAAACTTTATTTCAAATATTTGTAAAATCACAACCCCCCCCCCCCCCCCCTCATAGGCAAATAAATGTATTGTATGAAAATAAGATATGTGTGTCCTTCTCTTGACCCACACTCCGTAAAGGAGACAGGTCTGATAATTCTAGAGTTGACTTGTTTTGATATTATTAGAATGAACTGGCAGTTTATGAAAACATATCCGTCATCTCATATTGTAATATGATATTTATGATGTTTATTCACCTCATTAAGGACCCGGGGATGGGAGGATATGTACAGTTTAAATAGAAGGTAACTATAACAATATGAAATAAATAACAATCATGGAGATGTACTACTACTGCACGAGTTCACATTGCTGCACTGCACACATTTAACATACATGTAGTGTTACATATGTAATACTGATTTCAGACAAGATTTTAAAAATTAACATAATAAAATACATGTTATGTGTGTAATTTTTAATATATCAGCATTTTAAAGTTCACTGAACATGCATTGAGACACACAATTTTAAAACTGACATTGTCTGACACAGTATAATTAATGACTGTGCAAATATTAATTATGATGATTTTTTTCTAAGCATCATCCTAAGGACCCGTGCAAGTTGAAATGGGCTTCCAGCCAACAACTTCAACAGCAATTTGCCATGAAAATCAGCAAGAAAGGTACAATATTTTCTATCTTAGTAAGATAGAATTTTTCATTTTGACACCAGACATCTTAGTGTGGCAGGGTGATCTTTATATCTAATTGAATTTTCTACATTTTTCAATACTAAGCTCTGCTATATTAATTGAATGAAATCTATTCACAACATTCTATTGACCAGGTTGTTTGTAGGAATTCACTCACTCTAGCTAAAACCAGTTTAATAACTTTTTCTTCTATAAATAAGTTTCGCGGGCTTTTTTATCAGTGCGGGAAATTTGTTTTCGAGGGAGTAGACCTATACATGTAGCTGCCCGTTGTGCCACACCTTAAGGTATATATTTGAAATGTTTATTATTAACTGATTGATAATTATGTACGTTGAACTATTTTTTTATCAGTATATTTCTCTACTATGAAATGACCGTTTTTTTGATCAAGGACTATAAATTTTGTTACTTTTTGAAGTAAAGTAATAAAGTCGATCATATACATTTCATTGGAATATTTTGACTTCTTTAAAGGGAAATACGAATATGAATTTATGTAATTGTATATTTTGTTGCATATGTAATGTGGTGTGTGATTTGTTAATTTCAGATCTGCCATTGCCTTTAGTTGTTAATAAATTTAATAAAACCTACGTCACTTGGTTATATTAGTATATTAGATATTCATCTTTTTTTCAATATTTGAATATACAGAATATATTTTTTATAACAGGTACTTCATTTACATAGATGATGTCATATCCCCTGGACCCCACAACTTTACAGGTTACAGAGAAAATTCAAGAACTTCTGCAAAATGTGGGACTTGGATAGAATCAATAATGTATTTGTGAGCCCAGAGCAATGGATATATTGTGCAACATACTAAAGTGTGAATTTAATGGAAAACAAGTACATGTACTCATGTATTACATGTCTTTTTTAAAGACAATAATATTGTATAAATATAGAGGAAGTGTCATTGTTGATTATTCTAAGTTTTTGATATATCAAAATCAGTAAACATTTCTAAATGAAAATAAAATACCAATTTTATAACTTTAATCAATGTGTTTGAATTTCTCATTTTCTACACACACCCCAACCCCCTTACACACACACAGTGCATATATACTGTGAATGCAATATGCATGCATTCTAAGCTATCCAAGCCAGTTTTTGTTTCAGTGTGAGACTACAAGTAGGACTCATAAACTTATGAAGAGACATATATATTTGTGAGAGCAAGATAGCTGATATGAGCCTTGAGATCAATGGGTCGAGCCGCAGTGATGGTCTAGAGGTTAGAGCGTTCGCCCCGCATGCGGAAGACCAGGGTTCAAATCCCGGCCGCGACAGATCTGAGTTGTTGAAACAGGTAGTGACAGAACTTCCATTGCCAAACGCTCAGCATCAGGTGTGAATGTCACTGGTCTTCGGAGATGACCTTCAAAACGGATGCCCAGTGTCACAGTAGATGTGGCACGTTAAAGAACCCTCACTGCTCAATGGCCGTAAGCGCCGAGCAAAGGCCTAAATTTAAAGCCGTTCACCGGTCTTGGTAACGTCTCCATATGAGTAAAAGATTCTCGAGAGAGACGTTAAACAAGATACAATCAATCAATCCATGGGTCGATGGGGTGGAAATCTTTCCATTGATATTAAATATAAAGTTGTTATTTAAACATATTTGGTGCACTATGCTGTATAATCATATCAATTTATTATAATAGGTAATCGTGTCTGGTTATTATAAAAAAAAATGTATGCAAAATAACTAAATATTAATGCAATCATTGTGAGTGCAAAAAGGTCAATTGCAAGAGTACATACATAAATGCATTGGCGGATATAAGGGGTGGGGAGGGGGGCAACCGGCGCGAGCCCCCCTAAAATTTTCAAGCTTAAAGTAAATCGTGGTCTCTTGTTTAGAAAAATATATACGATAAAAGAAGCCATAATTTCCTCCACTTTCAGAGAAATAAATGTCTGACAAAATCTTTTGATTTATTGAATTACTTTTAGTGGGAGAACTGCTATTTTTTCCAAAAACCCTTAAAATTTGCGTTATTTTATTAATTACACCTTATTAAAAATGACAGAAAATAATAAAAATGACTACATAGGAGACATATTTTAAGCCCTATAAAATCCAGGAGTTTCTGGGGAATCGCCCCCCCCCCCTTCAAGGCGGCTCCCAGATCCCTGCCTCATACAGTTGCACCCCCCCCCCAACTTCAATTCCTGATCCGCCCCTGAAATAGCTTATAGAAACCTTCTTATTGTCATGTTCAATTTTCAAAGAGGTAATTTGGGAATGTTTAAACATTTTAAGTTAGAAAAATATCAGTAGTTTATCTCTGCTGGCTGAATCTTTCTTCTCAATGCAATTCATGACGTCTATGTTCCTGCTCATTCTTTCTCCTCCATACCATTCAGTATAATAAAGGGGTTGGGGTGTAAATATAAATATAAATTGTATTTCAATTTTTTGTGGGGATTTTTATTTGGGAAAACTCTTGATATTAATCATCAAATATGATGACGTATGATAAATCTATATTCTGAGTGTAAGTGCACAAAGGTCAACAACGAGAACTACAACAAAATATAAGCTAAAATTTGAAATACATACTTTCTGTATTATATTTATCAATTTAAAAAAGGTATTACAAAGAATCTTCGAATTTCAGCAAGCTGTTTTTGATGGATTGTTTACAACATCTTTTAATAACCCCTTTTCTTAGGAAAATGTGTAGTTTGTTAAACGGGGGTGGGGTTAGGAATTTTTTGCTAGTTCCATATTGAACCCCATTATAGTGTATAATTTTTTTCATATATTTTACTTACTAATAGACTGATCACTTAATGAAATAAAATAAGAAATTTGATGGGTAATTTTTTTGCAGTTTAAGCAAAGGTATGACCCTGTGTGCAAATATTGTGCACTGTTTTAAGGTAATTAGCCAATGTAGCTCTGTTGAAGTAATGTTGTTGCATGTTAATAATGATTGCTGAACTTGAAATTGATGTGTAATATACAATTATGTGAAAGGTTGTTTGGAACCATATATGACAAGTTATGGTCCTTTTTACAATAAAAATGTTATAGCTATATTTGTATATTGCTCTCTACTTATTTTTCTTCACTTTTTACGTTTTACAAGGACTACAGAAGGTGTTATTAAAATCGCCATATTTCTCAAAAACAAGGTCGATTACCTACATTGATTTTTTATTATGTTTTATATCGAAGCTTCATCATAAACATATATCAAAATAAAAAAAATTCAATGGTTAATTTTTTTAGCATCAACCTATCAATCTCTACCTTAACTCAACCGCGCAGAAACGTGTTTACTCAAGTTATGAATGAATGGCATGAACTTTTATCAATACGGAATGCTTGAAATCTGATAACAACACCAAAAGGCATTTCATTACAAAAAGTAAACAGCAAACCAGAGAAAGAGTTACACAGTTTTGGGGGATAGTCCATCATTACACTTAGTCGATGAAGTGTCAATACCGGGTATGGCCTCCCCTTGCATCAATGATGGCTTCCACGATGGCGTTTCCGAGCTCTGTCAAAGTCGTGGGTTGTGTTCTACGGCGTGAAAGGGCAATCTGCAGCATGTTCCATACATGCTCAATCGGGTTCAAGTCCGGCGAACGCGCTGGCCAGTCCATACGGACAATTGTCTCTTGCTGAAGGCGTTATCATCCATCAGGATGAACTCGGGGCCAACAGCACCAGTGTAGGGTCTGACGTAAACATCGAGGATCTCATCCCGGTACCGCGCCCCCGTCATTGTTCTTCTCTCCAGGACATGAAGATCTGTTTTTCCATCCCTGCTGATTCCACCCCAGACCATGATGGAACCACCACCATAACGGTAATGTTCACTGATGTTGGCATCATGGAAACGTTCACGTTGTCGTCGCCACACTCGATGCCTCCTGTCTGTAAAGTCGAAACAATACCTGGACTCATCGGTGAATAGAACTTGAACCCAATCGTTCTGTGTCCAAGTGACATGATCTTCAACCCAGTCCAATCGCTCTCGCCGGTGTTGAACAGTCAGAGGGACTCGAACACATGCCTTTCTTGAGTTGATACCTGCATTGTAAAACCGATTCCGTATCGTCTGAGTGGACACATTCACCCCCGAAGCGTTCAGGAGGTCGTTACGTAGGCTGGTTGCTGTCCAGAAGGAATGGCGTCGTGCCTGAAGAGCCACAAAATGGTCTTGGCGTTGAGATGTCGACCTCTGACGACCACCCCCATGTCGGTGTGCTGCTGTACCAAACGTTTGCTGTCGGTTCCAGGCCCTGTTTACAATGCTCTGGTTGAGTTTTAGTGCATTTGCAACGTCACGTTGTGAATAGCCAGCGTCAAGTATTCCAATACATCTGCCCAGTTGTTCTGTCGTCAGGCGACGCCTTACACGTTGATGGTGCATTGTGTTGATAAACGTAGTGAAACACTCAAGTGAGTTTGAAATTTTAGAAAGAGTCAGACACCGATGAGTAAAAATCGTGCAATGGTAGCAAAAGCATAGACTGTGATGAGAAACGTATTTCCCATGGCATGAAATGCACGTGCAAGTTTGTTGAAGACGTTTTTGATTTCACTTGGACACAATATTGCCAGTTATACAGTTAATAATTTTTTTAAACAGAAAAATATCTATGATCCTTATCAAATTTTGAGAAGTATATATATCATAACAATTCATTGTATTTGGTCTCGTTCAATATTTGCTGTGTAGGTAATCTTCTTATGTTGGAAAAAGCATTGCGCTCTGATACAAATGATGATTATCATTTTTCGTTACATTGTATACTAAAGATACAGCTTCTCCATCGTCAACCTCCCATATTTGTGTAGCAATATTCCATTGTCACCTGCATATGGTGTTTATATTTCTCAACTGATTCGATATGCAATAGCTTGTTCTGGGTAGCTACTGGCAAACAAGTTGATGGTGCAGGGGTTTCAACAGTCTCGATTGAAGTCAGCATTTCGCAAATTCCATGGTCGTTATAACGATCTAGTTCGTCAATACAACCTATCATTGGGTCAAATGCTGCCTGACGTGTTTCATACCAATTGTTAAGCCGTTCTTGGCACACTAATTTTGACTGCGGATAACTCCATTTATCTGATCAGGATATAGGGCTCCCAGCAGGTGTGACCGGTAGACAGGGGATGCTTACTCCTCCTTGGCACCTGATCCCACCTCTGGTGTGTCAAGGGGTCCATAGGACAGAGCGCATATTTTTTTCTTGCGCGAACTATTTTTGAACATTGAACCTTGACACATATTTAAGGTAAACAAACCTTAATAAATCGTTCCCGTAACAGTTTACAAGTTGCTATTTTCGATTTCATTTCATTGGAGTTATGAATATTTAAGAATCAGTAAATAATTTGAAATTTGATAATAAATAATAATACATCAGTAAAATTTACATAATAAATATATCATAAGGTAAAATTACATGGAATCTACATGCCAATCTTACACATTGGAAAATTCATCAGATGTGGACGATTTAAAAACCATTAACAGAAATGATTTCTATCCTGGTGACTTTGAAATATTAGACAGTCATGCTGATTCATTTTTATATGAAATTTGTCGTTTATTTTCGAATGAAAATAATGAAGATGTTGACGTCCTTCCTCTTCAGCCTCTGGAACTTGTACCTGGAAATCAAGGTACCACAGGCACCTTGCCAGAATGTGATCAGAAAGGTAATTCACACAACAATAATGCACCAACATTTATCAATATAACTGATGATATAAAAACTGATTTTATACAAAATATGAGAAATAAAAATACGGTCTGCCATGAAACAATTTACCACCTGGCTCAAGCAGGAACCAAGAAATGAGACACAGGATGTAAGGAAAATGGACCTAAGCGAGTTGGACAACTACATTCGCTCCTTTTTGTTGGCAATACGAAAAGCTGATGGTTCAGATTAGGAACCTGACACGCTGACAAGCTACCACAGGTCAATTGACAGGTACCTACGAGAAAACAAATGCCCATTTAGCCTTGTAAATGACAAAGAATTTGTAACAAGCAGAATCGTTCTAATTTCAAAAAGAAAGGAACTAAAACAAAAGGGAAAAGGTAAAAGACCAAATGCTGCTGAACCCTTTACAAAATCAGAGGAAAACATACTAAAGGAGAAGAAATGCATTGGTTTGCATAGCCCGAAGGCTTTATTAAACAAAATATGGCTACAAAATACAATGATGTTTGGGATACGAGGGGGCTCAGAAAACCAGAAATTTAGATGATCTGATATTCAACTAAAAAGATATCAAAATGATTGAGAATATCTTGAATACACAGAACGGGAAACAAAAACAAGAACGGGTGAAATAAGTAACCATCTGAGAGTCTTCCGTCCAAAACAGTCTTCTGTTCCTGATGATCCCTCAAGCTGTCCAGTCGCTACATACAAGGCTTTCCGACATCACAGACCTACATCTACCATGACTCCTGACAGTCCATTCTATGTAGCCATTAATTATAAGCGAGCTCCCGATTCGCATATTTGGTATAAAAATCAGCCCTTAGGTAAAATACTTTGCGTTCCATTATGCGTGAAATGGCAAAAAATTCAAATGGAAAAAAATCAATCACTCGGCTAGAAAATCTACTTCCACAAATTTGCTCCATGCTGGTATTGCATCTACTACAATTCAGCAATTAACTGGCCATAAAAATGTTCAAAGCATTACTAGCGAGCGAGTGACATTCTGTCGAATAAAGAAAGTAAGGAATCGACATCTTGTGTTTCTACTTTCTCGACATCCGCCCACAGCCAGTGTTAACTTCTATGCCGTCCGTCGATATTTCATCGAATTCTTCATTCCGTCAATCAACATCAGCAGGGGAATTATTTGCAAACGCCAAAATGATGAACTGTACTATCAACATTGATAATTACGGTTCAAATCCACCACAAAAGCGAAAACGTATCCGTGTGATTGAAAGCGATGATTCTGAATAACCGCTTCGAGGTGTAAACATTCACAATATGAACACTGCGCACACAAAAAATAGTTCCAAAGACAACATATTTTATCTTTTGTTTTCTGCGAATTTAAAATGAATTCACTGTTCAATTAGCTTTTTTAAACGATTTTATTTATATCAAGGGGAGTGGCATATAATAAATTTATCATTACTACAGTAACATGTCGACGTGATCCGACTCTTCGGAGCACGTTACTGTACTAATAGTATATATTTATTATATACCCATCAATACATCGTTCTTTGATACTGTGGATTTCACAGTGTGGTCCGTTTTTCAGGATCACCACACTGTGATTTTCTTATTCCGTATCATTATCCTCTGAAACTGATGCCGTCACAATGCATCAATGCAACGTTATTTGTGAAAATACTGACCGCGTCACAAAACAAAACTGCGTACACAAAACATAATTTCATGGTATGTCTGTGTTTTTCATAATTTGGATTACATTTATTATCTTATGAATGTGGATTTAAAATGCATAAGGGGGTATATAATGAATTTATCATTACTACAGTAACTTGATCCGAAGAGATGGATCACGTCTCGTTGACAGGCGCGGATCATCAGATCAAACTCGACGCTTCGCGTCTCGTGTGATTTGATGATCTGCGCCTGTCAACTCGACGTGATCCGACGTTTCGGATCAAGTTACGGTAGTAATGATATATATTTAGGGACCAGCCCAACAGTTATCATGGTTTGTCTTGTCTTCTTATTGATACTCGATTTTAGTATTTCCTTCCATTCATTTTCAATTGCTTCAAAATGGCCGCCAAAAATCAAGTTTGTCAGATTTCATCCAAATCTAGTTTTTCGGAGAATTGAGGTTCCCGAGTCTCTGACATCAAAAGTTTTATTCGGCCTACATGGGAGTATGTTTGGGGACATCCCAACACAGTTATAGCCTGTTATTATTCCTCTTCTTTAGTGAGAAATATTGTCCATGCGATTTTATGAAAGTGCGACACAGATCTAATTCAAACTTGATGGGCTGATAGGGAGTCATATGCAGGGATGCAATCACTTTTCAATATTTTCAAAATGGTCGCCAAACATGTCAAAAATCATGGTTGTCGGATTTCAACCACAATTATTTTTAGGGTAGTTTAGTGACCCCGAGTCCATTTCCAGTATCGATTTTTGTGCTTCCATTTTCAAAATGACCACCATATACAGAAGTATGTTTAAAAATCTGTATAATATTTGGGTTCTGTGTTCAAATGAGAGTCCACAGTTCATTTTAAGCATTAGTATTTCTTTCCATTGCATTTCAAATGTTTCAAAATGGCCACCAATTTAAAATTAGCGGCCAAAAATAAAGGTTGTCGGATTTCAACCAAACTTAGTTTCTAGGTTGAACTGAGGATCTTGAAACCATTTCTGGCATCAAAATTTGGATGTGGTTTCATTTCAGACATTGTAGGTGTTCGGGGACATTTGTGTTTGCATCCCAAAACATTTATAGCCTGTTATTATCATTATTTTCATATTATCATTCCTCTTATGTCCCCGCGATTCTATGAAAGTGTTCAACATATCCACTTCAAACTTGATGAACTGATAGAGGTTCATAAGG
This sequence comes from Ostrea edulis, assembly GCF_947568905.1. NCBI lineage: Eukaryota > Metazoa > Mollusca > Bivalvia > Ostreida > Ostreidae > Ostrea > Ostrea edulis. Next base: position 10,047,874 of record NC_079166.1, read on the forward strand.
AAGGGTGCAATAAATTTTCAAAATCATTAAAATGGCGGCCAAAAACGCTAAAAAAATAAAATCTGTTGAATTTTAACCGAATTTTATTTCTATGGCAATTAGATAACCCCAGGTCCATTTTCAGCCTCAAATAAATTGTGCCACCATCTTTCAACACGATCGCCATATACTGAAATATTTCAAAGTGTTAAACTATTTACGCGTACAACTAAGGTCAAGTGAGAGTCCACAGTTGATTCCTAGTATTAGTATCTCTTTCCATTACATTTTCAAATGTTTCAAACTGACTGGCATTTCAAAATGGCTGCCAAAAATCAAGATTGTCGGATATCAAACATTTAGTTTCAAAGGTGGATTAAGGATTCTGAGTCTATTTCTAGCATAAATTTTTTTCTGCTGCTATTTCCGACATGGGGAGGTGTTCAGGAACATTTACATGTATAGCTTGTTCTTATTATGCTTTTCTTCCCTTTAGTAAGAAAATTGTCCACGCAATTTTATATAAATGCTTAAACATTGTGGACTGATAAGGGGTCATGAGGAAGAGTGCAAACAATTTTCAAATTATCTGCCAAAAATTTTAGTTTTATGGCTTACAACAAAGTCATATATTGGCTGGATATAAACACGGTAACTTTTCATATCATATGCACCTATTTTGAAATGACGTCACAATGATCATATAGCCTTGATTTTTCCACGGAATAAATTAATTGCATCTATTTATTAAATACATATTTTTATCCTTTACATGCATTTAATTCGTACATCTATACTCGTAGCATCAGTCGGACATAATTTCACTTTTCAAGTTCGATGCAAGTTAAAAGGCAGATGATGGTATTGGTTCACATTGGATATAAAGTTCGCATTTTTATAATTGGCGTTTTGACATCCCTGCATGGAACGCAGATGTAATAATCACTTTATGATTGTAAACATAATATATTAATTTCCTTATCGATTAAAATGAGACAACTGGTGTTGTAAAATATGAACATTATTATTTTTATGATGAGACAAATGGTGCTGTACAGTATGAATATCATTATTTTTCTGCAACTGATATTTTGCATCCAAACTGCACTCATGGAATGTATTGGGTATGTATAACATATTTAGTCTTTCTTTCTGAATATTTTGATTGAATTTTGTGCTAAACATAAATTTAAGACATTGTTTAAAGTGCAATAAATCGTAAACATATTTACGAATGACTAGCAACGTTTTTGATTTATTTCAATAAAGCGATGATTTTTCTTCGTCGTGGATAAAAGTTCACTATCTTGATTAAAATTATGCACTCTATTGTAAGACGTTTCTTGTTGGAGTGATATTTCCTGAGACGGACATTTCATTTTTGTATCAGATAATTTTCATTTTTGTGAAACGAAAAGGAAATCTCTTTTGTATACAATTGATACTGCACAGTGCATGATGTGCATTTTTGTGAAAATAGAAGAGATATCCTGTTGTAAAATACGTAACGTAACAAACAAGTTACCCTGAAAAATATTTGTTGTATTGATAGAACTGATGGTATTGTTTGCTGCGATGGATATCAATGGGATAATGTTCTTCAAGCATGCAAAGGTAAATGTATGCTTATTTGCATTGATCAAATGCGAATATATTGTTTGCCAAAATAATACTATAATATTATCTTAAGGATGTTCTCTCCTGGTTTGAATTTTTTCAGAAGTATCAAACTTTTTTGATAAACCATTAAAAATGATACATCTTTATCCGAAAGACATTTAAAACATAAAAAAAAATATGTTAGTGTGGACTTTAAAGAATTACAGCCCCTCAAAGTTGTTCCTTTGCTGAAACTTAATTTTTCATGAAAATCACCAATTTGTACAAGAAACACGCTATAAAACAAATATCAAGGACAAAATAATATTGACTTTCTTTTATTTTATGAAAATTAAGCATAATTGATTATTTCAATAACTTTTACATGAAATATATCACTAATTCTACAAAAAATCAAGTATTAATTAACATAATTGTATAAAATATCACACAAATTTGAAGACCTATTTCATCAAAAAATTCAACCTAGGGAGAATATCTGTATCAAACTTTTTCTGAAATTACTAATGTAGATTTGAATAATATTTTTGCTTAATTTAAATGGAAAAAAAATGTGTGGTGTAGTGTGCATTGGAACAAATATTTTAACCATTTTGTGTCTCCCACCCACTTCTTACACTGACATACATTATAAACAATAACAATATACGATTTGTTATAAAATGTGTATTTTTCAATTCATATTTACAAATTCTATATATTTATTTCACTATATGATAAATAATCAGAAAACATAGATAATCTATACACATATATACAATACTAATTCATTTATAATTAAAGAATGTATAAAACATTTGCCCCCACATCAGCATTTTTTTAATTTCCATGCACTGTGACCTTGATCTTTGATCTTCTTACCCCCATATTGATAGACATATTTCCTTCTTTGTATGTACACGTCTCCATATGTCCAAATTTGGTTTGAATGCAAGGTGAAGATAACGAACAGTGATCAATCTCATAACTCCTACAAGCAATACAAAATAGATAGTTGGGCAAACACGGACCCCTGGACACACCAGAGGTGGGATCAGGTGCCTAGGAGGAGTAAGCATTCCCTGTTGAATGGAATGCAAAGTACTTGAGTTATTATCCAGAAACTAGTTTTAACAGTCAACTTCCATGTTGCCATGAGGAAGAAATCTGCACTTCCTGGTATGGTTCTTCACATGATGATAGCACAACTCATCCCTCTCACTGTGGTTACCAAATGGATGTAGCTAAAAAGCAAACATTGGAACTCAATTTCCATCAATACTGTAAATTTTTAACAATAGAACAGAATATACTATTAGGTTTACCACCAGACTGCTAATACACCAACGTTAACTAACTCCAATTTTTGTCTAGCCAAGGATTATGTGTTAATGCCTTGCTCAACAAATTGTTACTCTAAAAGAATTTCTTATACAAAATAGTAGATATGAATTTGTTTGTGCATAAATGATTGATTATGAAATATATGCTGAAAATCTAATCAGGATTTTTTTTTTAAATGTGCATTTTCAATACCCTATAAACAAATTTTAACATTATTAAAACTTTTTGACAATTACACTTTGAAGGAATAATTAAAATAAAATTTTGATAAAATAATTTAATTTTCCAGAACTCATTAGAAACAAATTATCAATGTAGTAGACCAATAGAAACATATCTATACATGTATATATAGTCAACAAAATTATCTTTGATTAAACTAATTTGTACACGAATGGCGCACCATAATTCTCTAGATGGGAGAAACCCCCCTTTTCCCTTTGAACTATTTTTAATGAATTAAATTCGCTGTATACGTTGGCGGTTTTTTAAAACAATGATATAGATTACACTTTTTAATCAAAATGATGCTTCAATAATGATATATTGAAAGTTAGGAGAGAGATTCACTCATGACCGACTACACGGGATCGGGAAGATCGCAGATCAATTTAGGTACAGATCTACATAGTTTGTATATTATATTTTCATAAAACAAATTCTTGTATATTGAAAAACTTACAAATCATTCAACACTATATCAGCAGCCTCTGATTCGGGTGCTACATCGCTAACATTCTTCCATTTTCCGCTCTCGTCTGACATTATGTACAGTACTGTAGTGTGCCACCATGTGCGTGGTTGTGCCTGCTTGTCTGTAATTTTCTTTGTCTGCCACTCACTTGTGAGAATATCGGATGCAGACTGATCTATAACTGTCATTTTACTTCTAATGAATCGCCCATGTATGTTTCTGGACTGCTTTAGAATAGACTAAATGCGACATCGTACAGTGTGCGTCTTCGAGCTCGAGTTTGTTTACAATCGTAACGTCATCATGAATGTCGTAAAATGAGAAAATAAGTAAAAAAATTGTCATGTTTTAATTGATTTTTGTTAGTTTATTGACATTACTTACAAACCAAAACATATATCAATGTTCTGTTTTGTGCATACGAAATAAACACACGCATCCCCATAATTACGACCTTATAAAGTATGGAGACTCACTCGAGGTAAAATTACCACGAGAGTACATCCTTAATAGAATATTATAAACACAATCAAATATTTATTAACTAATTTAATATGAATGACATACTTGTCTAATGAAAATTCAAAAAATTAGAATGCCAACCCTTTTGGCTACTAACCTACTGAATATTTTCGACGTCCAAAACTACCCACAATACGGTATGTGTAGTTCACTGATTTGTTGATTTTGTCTTAGGGATTCTAGCACTGTTCCAGATGCGCTGCACACGGTGTTCTTAAAGCAATATTAGCTATAATTTTGGTGTCTAATATTTGTATTGTACAAATTGTGATTTACTATTTCAATGACAGAAAAAATAATGTATATAAACTTGTGTTATTGATATCTGTGTTAAACAACCCACTTAGAGACTCTGATTGAAGCAAAAATTGATTTACCATTTTATTTATTCAATTTTAATTTTATTAATGATTATGGTTAAAGTTATATACAAACTATCATAAAAGTATATTTTCAAAAATGAAATAAAATTTTCAGAATCAGAGCTCATATTGTGATATAAAGTGTCTGGTGGGACGGATACGGATATGACTAAACATTATATAAGTGATCGATTCCAGAAAGATCCAGACACTGATCAAGGAAACTCTTCAATATCATTTTGATGAGTGAAACCCATACTGCGTTGATCAATACGACTTCTAGTGTTGTCCTAGTGAAACACTGTGTATGATGTTGCACAAACGGAGCAACCATAACATAACACGACGGTGGAACTGGTATGGGAGGGGGCATTGGATGCAAGAAATGAAAGTTTAAGAAATGTATTAAAGGTATTAAAGAGTAGAATTGGAATATTGTCATTCCGGGTATCAACTATGTTCATGAGTGTAAACATTTAGTTGCATCAATTTCTTATATGAATGTGTCACAACGAATTGTAACCTGTCGTATTTAGATTCATCATCGGGTGCTCTTGTTAATCTTAATTAAGAATTGTGCAATGAACTATAAATCTATTGACAACAAAGATATACTAAGTCTTTCTTTTAGAATGCACGCCAGGCTTCATTGGTATTGGTTGCGGCATATCTTGTCCTTTCCCGTATTATGGAGCACACTGCAAGAAAAGGTGTTCGTGTGTACGTGAATATTGCAATGTCTCCATTGGATGCATGCATAAATGTAAGTCTCAATGTTTAGAAAATACTGATATTTACACTGAATGCTAATAATAATAACAATCAAATTACATACATATCTTTTTCATCAAAATATTGTTTAACAGCATGTATTTCGGTGGTATGTTTTTTCGTTTTCTAACTTATAACCTAAATTGAAGGTGTGTATTAGTCAAGGAGTTTTATTTTCTTCAATGTTTGAGAAAATTACAGGTCATTGAACTTGCACAATTTTGAGAAATTATTGCATAGAGAGTACATGATTTGTTTATAAGTTTTCCTTCCACAGTTTTCAAGTGAGGATCTTCTTATTTTAGAGAGTATTTGTATATATATGGAAGATGTGCAAGTGGCAATTTTTTTTCTATTTTCTTTAATGTTAAAGAAATTACAGGTTGTTGAACTTAGTCCAAAGTGAGGAAGTATCATATCAAATAAAGGACATGGTTGTCCTTATAATTCCTTTCAAAGTTTAGAAGCTGTGGCATTTGTAAAGAACTTGAAGATGTGCTTAGTGCAGGGATTTTCAACAATTTCTAATTTACTTTGACGTTTTGAATATTGAGAAGTTGTTGAACTTGGTCAAATTTGTGGTGAAATATTTCACACACAAAACTCTTGGTTTGTCCATCTGCCTCCTGTCATATTTTGTAGCTAAGAAATTATGTCAATGCTTGATACTTCTACAATTTGTGCCTTAAGAAAACCACCCTATGTAAACATTTTCACGGGTGTATTATGTACCGTTTGCGGTACTTTTGTTCCATTCTCTCACCGTTCGTTCACAGTGCGTTCAGTGTTTGCTCTCTTATCAAACTTCTGCGTTCAGTGTTCACAAAGCATTCATTGTTTGCTCTCCTTTACTAGTGTTAATATAATTAATTATGTACTTGTCTTACATTTCCAGAATTGCTGTTTCGGGTCGTTGTAGTTGTATCATAGTAAAACAAAATATGCGTAAAGCAAGCAAGCGACAGTATATAAAAATGTAACCACTTGGTTTCAACACCTCAGCGGTAAAAAAGATCCCAATTACAATAAAAGATGTTTAATTGTTACATGTAATCACCAGAAGCAATCAAGTTTGAAATCATGTCTATAAAAAAGCTATATATAATTACGAGACATTATTCTATGCCTTTGTGTCCGTGTGTTTGTGTTTCTTAACAAAATAATGTTTGCAAAAGATCCAAAAACTCAATCATCTTTGACTGATATCTGTTATAAATGTACTGCATCCAAAGCAATAATTCAGGATCATCTTGCTGTGAGTTTTCGTCATGTCAATCTCTTTTTATCATGCCATGTGGATCTTGTAACTGAGGAAGTTGTTGTTCTGATATGGAAATAGTTCCCATACAAGGTATTGTTTGGGACTTGTTGGGAAAGTGACCATCTCTGCATTGTTTGGTTCCACCAATCTGGATAGCGCATCTGATGATGTATCGTTCTTGCCTGGTTTGTATTTGATGTCGAAACCATAGGCGAATGATGCTGCAACCCAAATATGGGAAGGGTGTAGATCAATAATTTATTGTTTGTAATGGCAGTAAACTTTGATCCATATAAGTAATCTTTGAATTTCCTAGTAATGGACCATTTCAAAGCTAAATATTCTAGCTTATAGGCAGGGAAATTTATCTCTGCTGGTATAATTCCTTCATTAGCATATCCAATGACTCGCTTCATCCCATTCTATTCCTGGTTCCAAGTCCTCTGGAATTATCTTCAGTATGGAGTTCAAATGGAATTGTCATGTATAGGTATCCAAGTAGAGGTGGCAATGTCAAATGCTATCGTAGAACATCAAAAGCCTTTTGTTGTTCTCGAACCCTTCTCCAGATGACTGATAGTTGTTGTTTCCTTTTCTTTGCAGACCATAGACTGGGTATCGACTCTATAAGTGGTCTGACAAGATTGGAGACATTTTTGGCAGTACATAATGCATTCTAGAAATTTACAAACCTCTACTGGGTGTTCCTGGTATTGGTCATGACCTTACTTTATCCACTGTGTCAGGGTCTGATTCTATTCCCTCGGCTGAAATGTATCCGACATACTTAAACTTAGCGTGGAAAAATTGACACTTGATTGGAGACAGTATCTATGTCGAATTTTTTTTATTCTCTGTAGAACTCTGTCTAGTCTTTCAAGATGATTTTCAAATGGCATCGAGAATACAATACTGTTGTCCAGATACATATTGTATATGCTTTGGTTACGATCTGCGAATGTCTTCCATCAGTCATTGGTAGGTGGGAGAGGTATTGGCTCACCCAAAAACTCTTTATGGTGTAATTAGAAACATTAGATATCTTATTTTCCTTGCTGAATTTAAGATAGACTTGTTTCGATAAAGATAGAGCACATATTTTTGTATGCATATTGATTATGGGGTTATGAAATAAAACGCTTGATCTCAGTCTCAAGACAATCATACCTAGTTGAATGGTCTGTGGTGAAACTGGACGATGCCTACATATGGTGGGTACGATTATTTTTTTAAACTTCAGAATGGTAATGTACTGAGCTAAATTATTAATAGCCCTTCTTAACAAATTTTCGGGGTTTATTTGCTGTTATTTTTATAAATGTTGTAATACGTAGTCATTTGCGCAACCCTATTTTGAGTCCTTGTGGATTATCATATTCATGCATATGGTCAGATCAGTATCATTATGTTGTGAATTGTAATTCATGTGTCAAATAATGTGTAGATTGTGTAATCAAACTATTGGTAATGGATTTAATTACGTTCTGGAATGTCCTTATGTTAGTAGGGAGAGGAATGATCTCTTGAGTTTATACTCAACATGATACTAATGTATGTATCTGAACAAGTGAAGACTAAGAACAATGACCAATCTGAAAAATCGTATAAAGAATACAAAATTAAAATTAGGGCAAACAATGACGCATCATAGAAGGACAGGTGCTTAAAGGGGTAGGTATTCCCTGTTGATCAGTCAGATTTACCAAACGCTCTACATGCATATCTAGGTCAGGGTAACGAAGCAATTTTATAGCCTACATCAGCATACAAAAAACGGCTTAACATTTGGTATGAAACATGATCAATGGCTGAATGTTAAAAAATGTCAATTAATAACAGCAATTTTCCTCAAATATTTTTTTCATCAGCTCTCTTGTAACATGACAACATAAGAGAGGGGAAAAGTTGTACGTCTGTGAGAAACATGTTAACTTCCAGCTCCTGTGTATTTTGAAACGTGGGCTGATGTAAATGTGTATGTAGTGTGACGAGTACTACAAGAAATGCTTGTAGCCAAACGTGCACCTTACAAATTGAAATCAAATTAGAAACATAAAAAATAGCTTGTCTTTGAAATTACATATACATAATTAAGCTAACAATGTTAAATACATTCATTTTATAGACAGGTTCAGTAAATCTACTCAAGCAAAGATTTTGGATCACACGACGATTTCATTTTTGAAGGGCGAAAATTACAGTTCAGACAAAGATGATGGTTTAATGCCGTTCTATTCTTCAACTTTCCCAACAACGAATGCAGCACCTGCAATGGAAAAAGATGACAAAATAATTGCAAGTGGTCCAATGTTTTGGGGACTTTTTGGAATAAACGGAACTTTATTATTGTTATTTGCATCATATATATTCGTCCGCATTCACAAAGCCTATAGACGTAATGCATTTGAAGAGACACCCACACATCACAATGGAGAACAAGGAAGAAGACTCTCCGCAAATGTGCACTATATTTTACCCCAAAATATTTCGCTCGAATTGCAAGAGAACCAGATCTACAATGATATTGATAAGTCTAGTTCCGGGGAATCGTGCCCACCTGACGATGAACTTTTCGGTACTTTTCAGAATTGTGAACCTATGATTTGCACTGGGGTATTGAAGTGTGATATTGAAAACAGAAAATTGGAACACGAAACAGAATATAAGCAGCCAATATCAAACCTTAATCATATTCAAGAGAAGGAACAAGATGTAGTTGGAGGATACTTAACTGTTATTTGCGAATAAAATATATCCATACAGAATCTAAGAATCGAGTAACATTTTCATCAATTTCCATATACATGTTAACCTTTTCTGAGTTTATTATTCTCTTTCAATACTTTCAACAGACTGTTTCTGCATCTAAATGCATCTATACAAACATTAATATTCATCATTTATTGTTGATATAGTTTATGCTGTATCTGATAGTTTCCTTCATTGAATATGATTTGTCACATAGCCATTTAGAGACCAGGTGCCGAATTGATATGTACATGTATATAAAGATTCGATCAGACCAATGCAAATTATGTAACATCGAGGTTTACTGGAACATGCCTTTTATATCCTGTAAATTGGCCCCATCTAGTGATTCTGAAGCTTGAGTTTGCTTTTTGTTCAAAAATTTATATTTATAAGTGGTTGATAATTAAACATTTTTATATCGATCACGGTTATTGCAGAGATCAACAAAATGTTGCGTCCATTATTCTGCAATATACACCGATTACATCATCACATTTTGATTCAAAACAATGTTACATACATGTAATAAATGTTCACAAATAAAAGAAATCCATGGGTTTAAATGAAACGTGAAGATAACGAACAGTGGTCAATCTCATAACTCCTATAAACAATACAAATTAGAGAGCGGGGCAGACACGGACCCCTGGACACAACAGAGGTGGGATCGGGTGCATAGGAGGAGTAAGTATCCCCTCTCGACCGGTCAGACCATATTTGTTTCTTTAACCTGTTTTTTATTTCCATAAGACTATTTTATGGTTGTTCCAAAATCCTATACTGTATTTACACTTCGCATTCAGCTTATAAAACAATAGAAACAATATCACCAAAATTCATTGACATACGGATATGTTAAAAACAAATTTATATATGACTTAAGGATATTTGACATTCAACAAAAAATCAATCGTCTGCATTCCGAGATCAACACATATGTAAACTCATATAAATACTTCATCAAGACCGGTGAAGGGCTTCAAATTTAAGCCTTTGCTCGGCTCTTACGGCCATTGAGCATTGAGGGTTCTTTAACGTGCCACATCTACTGTTATACGGGATATCCATTTTAAGGTCATCTCTGAAGACCCGCGACATTCACAACAGATGCCGAGCGTTTGCTGAGGAACTGTCACTACCTGTTCTAACGACTTAGGTCTGTCGCGGCCGGAATTTGAACCCCGGCCTTCCGCATGCGGGACGTGCGCTTTAATCTCTAGGCCACAGCGGCGGTTTTGTCTAAATTTAAGAACTTATCATTATTAGAACAGTTTCTTCAATATTAGATCCGTCACTTCATCATTTGATGTCAAAACATAGACCATAACGTCACATATTGCATTTTGACCCGGCTAAGATTTGTTGTGTGGAGATTGAACTCAATTTTCTCGTGTCAAAAGGTGTCTGTGATATCCAAAAAAGTATTCTTGGAGGTCAAATTTCACAGTGAACTTTCTTTATTTTGTCTGTAAACTCAAGATTACGTGTTTTGGGGAAACGTAAGCGTTCAGTGAGCTCTACACCTGTCATAGTGTGATAACTTAGTTTTTCTCTCAAAAAAATTCTTGAGGACGCAGAGACTGTTTTATTGTCTCTCAAAATGTTCCAAAACATCAAACAGCATGAGAGCAGTCATTTTTATTTAGTTGACAGACAATAACTTAAGAACAATCTTAACATATATGTAGGATAGCCCATAGGCTGTCGTAAAGTTACAATGTTTTTTAATGTAACTTAAAATCAGATGTTTAATAAGACGGGTATCTATCTTAACTTAAGGTTACGACAAAATCTTGGACTTACAAAGTTTAGTAAACCTTTGGTAAATTCTGTGCATGAATTTAAAACTTCCATTTAATTTAATTTAAAAATATTTTATTGATAAACTCAGAAGGATCGGGCAACAGCCAAAGCCTATGTTGGCCCACTCCCAATCCATTTTAAAACTTTGACTAATAACTGCAGAAATATGGTTACTGAAATTTTCACATCATCTTTTAGCATTCCATTTCCTTATAATATCCTTTATAAGAGTAGAACAAAATTATCCAGTATGGTGGTCCTACAGTCATATGATATGTATAAAACACTAAGCCTCGAAAATGCAGATATTTCTATAAAATCACCCTAGATGATTGCATAAAAATTATTAACAAAAGTGATTGTTTTCAATGGATATATATTGAAAGATATAGAAGTTGACTTATTTAGGCTCTACGTTGTATGTGTGTACAAGGAATTGGTGACTGTGGTTATCTTTCATGAAATGCAGCTCGGGGAAAAGAAGACGGTGTTCAGCATCATTTATGTTGTCTCGTATTTGCATGATCAACAACATCTCAATAGCTGGTAATGTTACACTCCTCTAAAACAACTGCTATATACATGTAAGACCTTACGAAGAAAGTCAAACATTTCGACTGTTCTGGTGACTGTAGGACCAGGAACTGTTGAAAAGGACCGTTGACCAATGACATCATATGGCGCTAACTCTATTTTGGTAAATAGAAATTGTGGATGCACAGTTTGCGGCAGTAACGGAAGATGACATTCAATTAATTATCTAAAATAGGGACAGGAACAACAAGAAACAATATTTCTTCATCTTTTTCTAAAAGCAATTGTATAATATTAAGCTTACTTATTTTCTTTTTATTCTTGTTGAAGCTGTTATACACAAGTCACGTGATTCTTGGTCTGTAAATGACGAAGTTCACTTATTTGACTAATAATTAAGTAAAGAATTATTTGGATGAAAAGCAGAGGAGAAAAACGAAAAATATAATTATCAATTAGGATATTGGGTATGTTTTTTGAACTAGTGGATACGGTGATAAATGTACACAGTCTCACTGTCACGTACAAAGTCAACAAACTATGTTCATGTATTAAAAAGAATCTAAAATGAAGGTGTATAGTAAAACAGTTTTAGACAGGAACATCATCTGTTTTGTTTAAACCTCAAACAGATTTATTGCCCTCAGCCTACAGCTTCGGAAACAGATCCGCTCTTTGTAGAACAAAAGAGCTGTTGTCCGAAGACCCAATCAATAAATGTATAATGTTCAGAAATAAGTTACTAGAGCTGAAACGTTGTCGAATGTACAGTACATATAAGGAAAGTTGCAACAACATTTGAATATAATCCATAATGAATGTGAGTCCTGGGAACGGCAATGCTGTTAGAGATACGGAAATGCTGTTAGAGATGTGGAAATGTTGTTACAGATCAATATGAGATTACGTTAATTGATGTCAGAACTTGAGTTACATACAATGTGAGTTCAATTAAAACCCAACATGAATGATAGCAAAAAATACGACTATTGTCGGATTTTTGGCTGCACTCGGCTACATGAATACCTAAGAAACAATTCAATATGTATTATACATTAAAAGGGAAATTCATTCAATACAGGGACTGAAATTCCAAGACGTCACCAGTCATTCACAATATTTCATCGATAATTCAGAAAGTATTTCCTTCTTTATTTAAGGAGGCACATGTTCAACCTCTTCTAAAGAAACCTTGACTCGACAAAGTGATTACGAAAACCGTCGTCCAGTCTCCAATTTATCTTATATTTCCAGGATTCTGGAAAAAGTTGTGACAAGTAGAATGGACAGTCACCTACCGTCATACTCGTTACGGGATTCACTTCAATCAGCAACCAATTCTATGGAAATGGCCTTTCGTTAAAGTACATAGCGATATCATGTCGGCGCTCGATCAACAATCAACGGCAATCTTTGTCCTTTTTGACTTGTCAGCAACCTTCGATGCTATCGACCATGAGATACTTCAACGCCTTTCTGTACTCTGTGGAGTGTGGAGTTGATGATGATGCTATAAAATGGGTCAGATCCTATCTATAAGATAGACACCAGCGTGTTACCATTGTACCCATTAGGTCAGATACCCATCAGTTACCTTTTGGTGTTCCTCAAATTATCAGGGGTCCGTGTTTGCCCAACTATCTATTTTGTATTGCTTATAGGAGTTATGAGATTGATTACTGTTCGTTATCTTTACCTTTCATACTGCCTTTTCACAATACCCATGTGAATAACGTGTCATCGCTATGATATGAAGTATCATTGTTACGAAGACGATACACAAGTCTACATGGTAATCAGATCAGAAGAAAACTGGGTACACTACGTATCTCGCATGAAATCCTGCATCACAGACATAGGATCTTGGTTGACATTGAATCCTCTTAAACAAAACCAATACAATACTGAGCTAATTCTAGTTTCAACGAAACAAAACATGGATTTCACCCCTACAGTACATCTCAAGGCGGGTGACCATATTATCAAGAGTGCAACAAACGGGGAAATTTAGGCGTATCCTACAATGTAAAAATAAATGCCATTAGTCGTCAAATCATGTCACCATCAGATTTTTAACATCGGGCAGATAAGACGCTATTTAACAAATGAAGCTTGCATAACCCTGGTAAACGCCTAAGTGCCATTTAAACTTGATTATGGAAACTCTATTATTTTGGAGTTAGGAAAACATTGGACCGGCTGCATTGGGTACAGAATACTGCTGCTCGTCTCGTTACGAGGTCGCCGAAACGGTAACACATATTTCCAATTCTGGCGGAACTCCATTGGCTTCCCATTCATTAACAACTCCAATTCAAGATTCTCACCTATACATATTGTTCATTCCACGGATCTGCATCGTCATACATCGGAAGTCTTTTAAATGAATATATGCCAAGTCGACCATTATAGCCAGAATCGAAGCAACTTGGGGTGCCAAAGATCAGAACAAAAAATACGGACAACTCCAACTCAGCTGCAGTACATCTTTGGAATCAGTGGAATGGCCTTCCAGAAGATATCAAGAAGTCAAAATCTCTTGCAAATTTTCAAAAAGTCTTAAAATCATCTTTATCAATTAGCTTTTAGATGCTAATATATATAAACTGTGGCTGTTTTCTTCATCAAACACAAAAAAACCCACTTTTAGCTATCAACCTTAATTATAGTGTTTTATTTTGATAACTTACAGATATAAGATCTGATGTCATACTTTCATTTCACTTCATTAAAATGTGTCTTATCGTTGCATTCCTCTTCTTATCCTTGTAAAGCGCCTTAGAGTAATTTGTTTTATATAAAGCACTAAATTGTATTATTATTATGATTAAGAATATCAAAAGAAGGATTGGTCCTGAGATTAATCAGAACAGCATTGGGGAGTCTTCCAGGCCGGACTTTTTAAAAAGAAATTTAAATAATCATTAAAAGGTCCACATCACTTCAAATAAAGTGTCTCTGGATTAGTCCGTAATATTTCTAATAACATCTTATTTATTATTTGATATCAAGGAAATAGGACTGGTCCCAAACAATTCGAATCTACCAATTCTAAAAGGTAAATGTATTTCATAAATCAGAAAGGATAAATAATTTGTATCGTATAAACGATGTTAGTCAGAGTTAGTGATGATCAAAGACCAGACTTTTTTGGTACATATTTTTTTCGCAATACAAAAACATACCTGAATTGTTTGTTCACTTTCTTAACTGACATCAAAACCAAATTGCATTCTACGTCGTGCGTCGTATGGTCACACTGTTTAAATCATACAAATATTTAAAAAAATCATATTTTTTGGTAAATACATTTTGGATATTAATAAGGAATCGATAATTAAAAACAATACGAATTCGTTTTCATGCGATAGGCACTTAGCCTAGGACGTAGCGGAACAACCCTCATATGATACCATTCATAAAATGTGGGTTTGTTTTAAGATTGATTTACTGAAGCGAATATATATACAACTTGAAATTCATAGCCTGTAAGGAGATATTATTTTATACATGAGCGGAATGCTTCAAATGGAGCGTGTTGATGCAGTCATCAGTAAAGATGACCATACTACATGTAGAGATTGCTCGATCTCAGAAATCAACCTGATAAGCAATATGTGTATATATATATATATATATATATATATATATATATATATATATATATATCCGAGAACATTATTTACTGTGCCACTTGCCCAACTTGTGGAGAAAACTACATAGGACAAACGAACAAACTTAATGCGCGAGTAAGGGTGCACAAACAACAAGTAAAAGATCCTAGTGTGCGGAACACCCCATGTAGTGAACATTTTGCGGAATGCGGGGGTGGTAAATTTAAAGTGTTCCCGTTCTTTAAAATGTGGACTGAAAATGAAATAACTCGCAAAGCCAAAGAGGACTATTATATTAAACTTTTCAATCCAAGCCTTAATAGAAAATAATTATTTGAATAATTGAACTACAATTTAGCATAATATTTTTACAAAATAGATAATTACCAAACGCTACCGGTTAACGTTATTATGACGTCATAAAGGACTCGTTTAATTGACGTCATAACAAAGACGTTGCTAAACAATTTTTGTATATATATTTGAACTGCCTGATGAACCATGTAGACATGGAGAAAGCGCTAGCAGTAAATGATTGTTTTTTTTATGGAATGTGTCATTCTGATTTTCAATATTTATTTACAACTGTGCCGAATCAACTTCCAGTATATATATATATATATATGTGTGTGTGTGTGTGTGTGTGTGTGTGTGTGTGTGTGTGTGTGTGTGTGTGTGTGTGTGTGTGTGTGTGTAGTGGGATAAATCTCCGATATAATCTTCTAGAGTGCTCGACGTGGCCTCACGGTGCTACATAAATTGATGATCAGATGGAGTTCAATCACATAACATTTATTCCTCTACAGGCTGTTTCGTAAGGGGATGGTTTCCCCTCACTCATATTATAAAGAATTTCTCTAGAATACAAAGGTTGCACTTTTTTGAAATGTTTGAGTATGATGATGTTTTTCCTAAAATTTCCCACTTGATTTTGTAGTCTTTCAATGTCCATATGAATTTGCTGAGCTCGGTGGTATTCTTTTTCGTGGAATTACGGAATGAATGAGTGTGGTTGGCGTATCTTAATTTGAACTCGGTGTCTGCTAGTCCCACGTAGCTCTCTTCTTGTCCATTATCAGCTCTGACTCTAGCTAAATACACAATTCCGTGGGCGCGACATTCACCGTTGAGCGGGCATTGGTCTTTGTTTCGGCAATTACACCTGTTACATGTATCTCCGGTCTGGCGCACTTGTTTGATTGAAGCGTTATGCGAGTCAATTACATTTTGCATGGATGGCATACAGTTGTTTATATATACATATATACAGATAGATAGATAGATAGATAGATAGATAGATAGATAGATAGATATAGATATATTAATTTATATACAAAATAAATAAAATTAGACATGATTGTATACATTCTGATCCTCTACATATTAAAGTGTATCCTAGAAGAACGGAATATATATACAAGTCAAATTTTAATCAGTGTATGTGGTAAACATAAATCTAGAAATCATCACAATGTGGTAATATCCTCCAATGTTTAACCCGGCCATCACCCATATGTCATAGTTTTAGCTCTGATAATCGTATTAAAATACATCAAAGAAAGATTAATGTCAGGTGTGACAAGAGATGCAACTTATCCGTAGGACATTATCCATTTAACGATAGAACATTCTATCGAGTCCACACCCAGTGGGCTGTTGGTATTCACTACCTGGCATCTCATCAGACTATGCATGGATCTCTGCTATTGGCGTTACTGTTAGCACCACAGACGATTGTTTCATAAAGTTTGCGAAGTTTAGGAATCAAGTGCCTGTGGTTAGCCCCGACAATAATTTGCCAATTTGGCTCAAAATATCGCCATAGATTTGACGACAATATAAAATAAAGTATCTACTTTCTGAAGTCTCCGTAAGAAAAATTAGAAAAACAACTTTATCGGCGATAAGAGGCTCTATACACTCAATTCGACATTTTGTTTACATTGATTCTATGGGCGCAGCCATTACTCGTTTTTAGCGACTTTATCAGATTTTCGATAAGCCTTCCTTGGACTGTGAACAAATAGAGAAGAAAGGGTCAAGCCGTTTGTGGGGAGTCAGCGTATTAGGGGAGTGAGATAAAGGTATTTGATTAACTTATAAGCGTTTAAAAATTGTCAGAAAAGAGAGGGTGTAATAAATGTGTGATTTTTCAGTCTGACAGAGATTCACATTTAAGATAATAAGGTCTGAACTGTGCTCTGATAAAGAAACGCCTCCATATCCTCAATGAGGATATATCATCTTAACAATTCAAAAATTTCAAAGCAATCAAACATACATCAAATCACTTAATCAATATATAATATAACCACATCTTACTTGTACATTTGATGTAAGGCACATATATTGTATACAAGTTCAATAGTCAAAGTTATCAACATATGATAATCACCATTCATATTTTTGCATACATGTACCTATACAAATGTAAAGTATTTAATCGATTATTAATTGATTACGTCTTCAAAAATAGTTGATTACAGGGCAAAATTGAGTGTAATCTATTAATAATCGATTACACCAAATTCCTCTATTTAACCGATTATTAATCGATTACATTTTTAAGTAATCGTATCCAATGCCTGATTACTACAATTACTTTTCTGGTCAGCGAAGCTATAAATCTAAATTATCGTGATTTTTTTAGTCCAAATCCTGAATAACCCTGACAGAAATACCAGTTTTAAGGACAAATAGATTACACATGTATAACTAGGTGCTGTCATACGACAATAACACCCGCACGCAAGTGTTGGACTTTAAATATACTCTCCATCCAATTGGTGGATCCAGAGGGTTCGGGGTTGGATTTCCCTTTCTCTGGGACATTGTTGTATTTATTTTAACATTATACTGCTAACTTGTAAGCATTTTTTTCTTATACAATTTAAATAAAACATTAACTAGTACTCGATGATACACCTATTTATATTTACCGAGTCATGGGATATGATCTAGTGTAGTTTCTAGATTATCTTTCTGGATCCCCCCCGCTTTTCCATATCGCTAGATATATATGTGTATGTAGCAAAAAAGCCACAATATGATTTCGCCACTGCATACAATGTAAGATGAGTTGTAGATAAACGTTTTCGAACCCCATTGGGCCAGAGTGAAAATGTAAAATTCTGAAACCTATTGCACATCTACATGACATCACTTTTCAGCTCCTAGAATATCAATTCGATTGCAATATAAATGTTAACAGTTTTAGTGACACAAGCGGAACGGACGACGGACAACGGGTAATCAGAATAGCTCACTTGAGCTTTAAGCTCAGGTGAGTAAAAAAGGCACAGTGAAATTTTCTACGACCCGTCCTTCAGGATAGTGACGTATTTACATACAGATAAGACAAATACAGCTGCTATATCAGTCAATCCGGTGGTAATGAGTCCATATCCCTGACTTGTAATATTTAAGGTAACTTCATACTGGCAGTTTTATCTGATACAAGTGTTAAAGGTGCATTTATTTCCATTCATTAGAAATAAAACTAATAAATTATCAAATAAAATACATAGGTCATCACACTTTTTAAGATGCGAGACGTACATAAACAGAATCATATACCACCGTCAGAAAATTGCAATTTTCATTAAACAGCGTTATCAAAATTTCATACAAACTGGTTATGGCGATATTACAGCATTCATAACAAGTTCATGAAACTGTATCTTCACAAAAACATGCAAAATGTCTGTAAAAATAAAGGAAATCTATCACATAAGACTTGATAAAGAAATCAATAAAAACAGAGTTATTGCCCTTGGATTCAATATTTTAGAACGTATCATTGATTGTTCATCTATAACCTAGACTTTTGAAATAGTTTAATTCTTTACAATAACTATCGGAAAAGACTCCAATAAAATTTATGTTCCAATCATGCATAAATCTAAATAAATCATTGATTTTGCAAAATCTGATGACATCTCAGGAGGGTGGAATTTCTTTAAAGGTCAAAATTAACAGTGCAACATTTAAATCTGGACACGACAAAAGTCCGGAGTTTCGCCAATCCTTTCATTAACGATACAAATATAACCCTTCACAACAAATGATGGGATTTTATGTTCACAAGACATGCATCAAAATTTACACTTGTTACAAGTATATTGTAGTTATTAAGATATTTCACCTGAAATAAAAAAAAACTCCCATGGGATTTTTATGGGATTTTCACTCCCTTAAGTACTCTCAAAAAAAAAAAGGTGGGAAAAAATCGGTGGGATTTTTTTTCTTCCGAAGGACTTTAACTCCCATTTTATAACTTAATATGGCATACAATGTCCCATAAGAGAAAATGTACCATAATGAACATAAAATGGGAGTAAATATCCTATTTGAGCATGAATGGGAATAAATATCCCAAATAAAACACAGGGTAGGGATTTTTATCGCATGAATATAGTAATAAAACAGAAAATTGTATCTTCAAGAAAAAAACTTAATGCATAATTGTTTAAGCTTTGCACTTCACTACTTTCAACGCAATTCACCACATTTATCTGCACAAAAATATATACGCCTCATTTTGTCAGAACTCAATATATGGGCCCTATCAGCGCTTCGCCCGGCCCGGTATACACTATAGCTTCAAGGCAGCCCTTTTACTGCCCCCTGTCCCCGTTCAGAAATTTCTCGATTCGCCACTGTACCATATTCTTGGCTTTTATTATGACCCGCTGTTTACGTTTCAGTCTTGTTTGTCTGTCCGTGTTGAGTAGATATCGATAATTCACTATATGTAACTCTCCGTTTTCACACCCTACCCACAGATAACCATCCCTATCTAGAGCGACAGACGTGGGACGATATAGACCGTCCTCAGCAGTCATCAGAAGTTTCTGGAATGTCAAAGACTTGTCCAGGAGATGGATAGCGTTGTCGTTTTGGACAGCCAGTAAGATGTTGTTTTGCTTGTCTGTTGTCATTCCTGTCGTACAGAATCTAGATCCGGGATCAGTTCCTATGGATCCTGAATAAGTTTTTATTTGTTTACGTAGTTTTAAATCAATTAGTTCGACAATGCTGGACATTTTTAAGATACAGTTGTTTTCATCGCTGGTTTTCATCAGACTCCAGTCGTTAGAGGCATAATTGGAACTATAATTAAATGCCTTCAATATTACACCAAATTCATCAAATAGATTAACTGTAAAGTACATGCATTTACCTACATACCATCCCTGTGATGCACATGCATACGCTTGATTCCCGCCTGAACTCACGGATCCGAAAGTCTCGTTACTTTTTGTGGTGTACACAAACGTTGTGACCGTATTACCATCTGAAATGCGTTTTATTTCTTTGAAGTTTCTCGTCACACATAATACATCACCGGATGTAGGTATGTGAGCAACCTGGTGAACGTTGCACAAAATCGTTTTCAAATAAAAATCATTTTTATTGAAATTACAAAGGTACACTGTACCTGAACTCAGAAGAAACGTTTGAAGGTTTTGCAAAGGTATGATGTCTTTTATTGATTTTGTACGAAATGTGCACCTATGTAAACCCTCACAATCATAGAACTCCTCTTCATCCTCTTCCATCTTCTTTGCTTTTTCAGCCTCATTGAAAGAAATTTCATCTGATGACATTTCCGTTTCTGATATTTTCCCAAATATATCATTTAAATATCTACTTGACGATCCTATTTCAAACCCAATCAGATCAGACGTTTCATCGCTAGACGACTCGTTTGCGTCTACAAGACCTCGCACTGCACAATTGATGCGTATGATTTCCAGATTACATCTTTCAGATTCGAGATGGATGTCTCTTTCTCTCATTTTGAGTAAAGCGGAGATAATATTTTTTTTCTCCTTCAAATATTTGTCCCGCTCTTCCCTGAATTGAATGATCATATCCGTCAAATTTTCCCTCCAAATTCTCACTTTTGCAATGATTTCTTCTTCTCTGTCGATAACATTTCGGAGAAGATCTTCTGTGTGCTGAGCTAACCGATCCTGCTCTCCCTGTGAATCGACAACGAGTCTCTCTAGAAATTGTATTGACTTTTCATTCTTTAAAACCCCTTGCAGTTCCTGTTGATGAAATTCAACCACTTCTGATACGTTACAGAGTTTATGTCCAGCGTGATCATGTGTTATACAGTCACAACACAGGAGATGGTCACAGTCTTTACAAAACAGCGGTAACAAGTCATTAGAATGGACGGTACATGTCAGGTTTACATCCGCCATTTTCTATCGATCTGTGACAGATATCAGTAGGACGTCTCATATATGGCAAGCCGACTGAGTCAAAAATGTTTTGATGGTGATAATTACACACAACCATTAGCAACAAGCTTATACAGCTATGGTAAGAGGGTTTACATCAGAACAATGCATGTTTACAGATGATAACAAACTCCATATATAAACGAATATAAGACACATGTATTACAATATATATAGAACAATAGATTTAAACAACACCTAGCACCTAAAAGTATCGGATCCACAAAGTCAAATACGAAAATTATATAAAGCGCTGAAATTACCAAATGATTTTGATTAAAGATTAATCCAATTTCTATGATCAAAATAGAGGCTTCATGGCAACCTATCATTGGGTCAAATGCTGTCTGACGTGTTTCATACCGATTGTTGGGCCGTTCTTGGCACACTGATTTGGACTACGGATAAATCCTTTTACCTGATCAGGATATTGGGCTCACGGCGGGTGTGACCGGTCGATAGGGGATGATTACTCCTCCTAGGCACCTTATCCTACCCCTGGTGTGTCCAGGAATCCGTGTTTGCCACCTAAGTATTTTGTGTTGCTTATAGGAGTTATGATATTGATCACTGTTCGTTATCTTTGCCTTTCATGTAACAAGTTAACAGGAGATGTTTAGATATCGTATTACTGTTCATTACTTTCAACTCTTTTAACTTATGCTTATCGGATATTGAAATATTATTATTCAGTTTTTATAGACCATGGATATTCTATTTTATCAATTCAAAAAGATAAGGAATAGTGATAAATCTCAGAATTTCTATAAGTCATACGAAATTAACAGTAGGGTACATGTAAGCACGGATCCCTGGAAAATACAAGGGTAAGACCAGGTGCCTAGAAGGAGTAAGCACCCCCTGTTGACCAGTCACACATAGTGAACCCCACATCTTGATCATGTGAAGTGTAATCGACAGTCATGATTTTATGATGTTAAAATCAAAACGCTATCGACTTTGTATGTCGCTCTAGACAGGATAGATATGTTTTGGGTCAAGTGTGAAGATGGAATATTATATGCATCAAAACGGTAGGTGCACAGAGGACGTAATTCGGCATTGCAAAAATTTCAAAATTCTAAAAATCCTTTACTGTGATTAAATTGCATATAAAAAATCAAGAGAATCTATGCTTTCATCTGTTTCTCATGACGTTATACTCCTATAAACCTTTGCATCATGATACTATCAACTGAGTGAATAGTATACAGTTATT
This sequence comes from Ostrea edulis, assembly GCF_947568905.1. Taxonomy (NCBI): domain Eukaryota; kingdom Metazoa; phylum Mollusca; class Bivalvia; order Ostreida; family Ostreidae; genus Ostrea; species Ostrea edulis. Next base: position 10,070,581 of record NC_079166.1, read on the forward strand.
GACTGGGTTAGAGGAAAACAGCTGTTTTATTTCACCCGAGAACGGGTTTGTTGCCCGAAGCCGTAGGCTGGGGGCAACAGATGCGTTCGAGGATCAAATAAAATAGCTGTTGTCCGAGGACCCAGTCTATAAATGTTTTGTTATACACCTTCATTTTTAAAGGGTTTTTTACGAGATGCACATGGTTTGTTGACTTCGAACTTTTAACAAGACAGTGTAAAATTTTGCGTACATTTATAAACGTATCCATTAGTTTTCTTTAAAAAAACATACCCAATATTCAAATTAATAATCAATCATTACATTTTTCGTATTCCTGCTTAGCGTTTCATTTAATAAATTCTGTATTTCATCATCAGTTAAACCATTGCGTACACAAAGCAGCAGACCGATAACCACATGACTTGCATATCCAATGAAAATAAGTCTGGCTATTGCCCGGTCAACAGTTTGTAAACCATGAGAGTGAGAATCGGTTTAACAGTTAAAATATTGGTTCTAAATCGTATTAGTTTTATATAGGAAAGAAAATTAAGGTGTATAGCAATCTTCTTTATCGTGTCATACTTTATATGTTACCGTAATCAAATTAATGTAAACATAATTTTAAGTGTACATATATATATGCGTTAAAGCTATGAACTGTTTGGGTCTTGGTAATAAACAATACAATACAATCCCTGAAGTTTTGAATCCATCTTTTATGGCTTGTGGTCATTTTAAATCCATTTACTAAAATAGCCTCTGTGCTTATTTTACTAAATGGGGTATAGGAGTAAATGTATTATATCATTATCGATATTTAGCAAACAAAACAATTTGGATAGTGAACTTGAGCGATACGCACATTGCCTGTAAGAGGTCATACATATGTTGCATGTATGTGTACATGATTAAGAACGATGTGGGAGTGCATGTTTAAACATGCTTTATTCTCGGAAGATTAACAGTTTATGGATGTATGGATTTAATGAGTCCTCATGTTTACAATTTCATTTAGAACATTCAACAATATCATATTGATGAATTTTAAGAGAATCAAAGTATGACAATCATTGTTGTATATCTGACTCTGTTGATAATCCCAAATACGTCATTTTTTATGCAGTTGGTATTCCATAATGTCACTTAAGTGTTGAAGGTTTTTAATCGATCGATAAGGTTCTCTGTGTGTATGGACGCATAATATGTTATTGAGTTCAAACCAGGCTTCACATTCAGAGAATACACAACTTCATTTAAATTCAGAAAAGAAAATAATGGAAGCGTTACACAACTTACAAAACATGAAAGAATAAATGAAATCTTAAGGAAAGTGAAGGGGTGTTGCTAAAACGCGGAACGGAAAACGGAACAGAATTTAAGAATTAGAATGATTAATGTATATATAGCATAGATAAAAACACCAAAAATCGGAAGACAATACTTTATTATGATTAAAATCAAAATTTTGGGAATTTGTTTACAAGCGATAAAACATTTTTATCTTAAAATTCTGCATCGTTACTAGCTTGAAAATACGGATGTATATTTAATTGCTGTTATAAAATTTAGAAATTCATTTCAAAATGAAGGATTATCTCCCTCATGCATAGCTCTTATCCTTGGACGAATTTGGCTCCACTTGTTTGGCACGCTGTTTTTGGCTATATTTAGATCTAAAACTTCATAGTTATTTCGGATTTCAAACATTTCGGTTGAGCATCACTGAAGAGACATTATTTGTCGAAATGCGCATCTGGTGCATCAAAATTGGTACCGTATAAGTTTTACATAAATTGATTAAGCGAAGTACGAATTTACAAAGCGTTTTACAACAATTTTGAAATGTCGACATTGACAGATGTGTTAGTGAGCAGCGACACCTGAAGGGAAAGAACACACGCACTTTACGTGGTTTATATGCCCCCGGGTGGCAAAAGATCACTAACGCACCTTAAATTTACTTGTAAATTTACACATAATACCGTTTATGTTTGTACTTACAACAAGGAGTGTGCTATGTATATATAACAAAGACAATTCATGACCTCATTAAGTCAAAACGTTAAACATCTTTTGTTTGATATATCATTTTTTAATTAACAGACTTTGTGACCGCAGCACTCCAATCCTAAACCACAAACACCTGAAGTATGGATGTTTCTACCCTCTCCCTTTATGATAATTTTTTTTGGTGGCAATAATTTCTCTGACATGTTTGAATTCCCTGTCTATCTCATCCCTCTTTCGATTCATGTAATCGTTTCACGCTTTTTGTAAGTTTTAGAGATTGACCTTCTACCGTTATAATAAAATACACAAGGTATGCAACAAAAATTTGTAAACAAACTGGGGGTCCCCGTTTCGGGGCACATTTTCCAAGTAATTGCAGCGTTACCTAAGGAATTTTGGCGAGCGGCAGGTCAGGGAGATGTCATACTACAAGTCTCTTCAACTCAAAACCCATCTAATCTCTTTTATTTGACACAACCTTGCATGCATTGATCGGACAGGGCTTCATCTCTTCCACTGGCAGTCAAAAAGGAGGTCACAGAGTATATATTTATAAGGTGTTGTGTGATTGGTCCGCGAATAATCCCGAGACTAAGCAATGTCTTTGTGAACCAATCACTCGGCGCGTACAACAAATTCGTACAATGCACGCTAACTAATTAACTAGTGTAATGTGTAGCGGTTACCCAGCCAAGTGCTGATCACGATTGCTGTTGCTTATCGCAATTCACCTTTGAATTAGAACGCTTTACTCGATATAGTATTGCGTTGTGTGATGACACAATTGAATGAGACGATTGAACAGTTTGAATGACATGTGTGATGTAATACAACAAGAGTTTTCATTGGCCGATTACAGCCCGCCCACTTTCTCGAGTGGATTCAGGTGATCAGATGAGATGGACGAACTAGAAAAAAAATAGCTAGAGAACTGTAGCTCTTTGAAAAAATATTGTGACGGAACAGAGAGCTACAGATCCACCTCTTATAAAAACCTTCGATTTACGGGGTACAATAAGCTGCGCATGGTTGAGGCCCTGATATCGGTGTATTCTTGTATTGCTGTCTTATAAATTCAATATAAAAAAAATCTTAACATATTTTCCTACTATACTTGTGTCCAAACATACCTTCAAATATTCATTAAAGCCACACACGACCCGAAAACTCGCAGCTTCAAATGCTTTGATTTCGTTTGTTGACGTAGACATGTTAGGTAGCCGGTCAATTCGAACTCTGTTGCTATTGGTATCTATTCATAAAATTGGTTGTGAGTTATGTATTCGCTCTTCATTTATTATCAACACGAATAATTAATAGAAATTAAAATATATAGTTTCTGCAACGGTAAAATAAGCTCTTGGTCATCGAAAATGCTATATAAGGCCATTATGGTCCTTAACACTCGTGTGGCAGAGATGGGGACCGGCCTGGAATAAGAAAAGCCACATTGCCGTGAGTTTAGCTATTAGAATAATTATCATTTAATGGAACTGGGATGATTTATTATCTAAAATATTCGGCAAAAATATTTGAGGGGTATTAGTTCACATCTAGACACTGTTGTGCCAGTATGGAAATGAATCGGGATTCGAATTGACTGGTTACCTAACATAGCTACGTCAACGAACGCAATCATCAAAAGCTGTGAGTTTTTGGGTCGTATAGGGCTTTAATAAATATTTGAAGGTATGTTTGGACATAAGTATAGTAGGAAAATATGTTAGGAATTTTTTTATATTAAATTTATGAGACAACAACACAAGAATACAACTTTTTCTCTTTTCTCCTTTGAGATTTGTTTCCATCTGGCCGTCATGTTTTCAAATGTCGACTAAACTCCCATGTAAGGGAATTTGGGCGGACTTATACATATGGACCAATGAGAGTTTCTGTTGTATTTCGCAATTGTTTACAAACAGATTCAATTGTATCGTCAAGCAACGCAATAATATATCGGCCAAAGCGTTCTAATTCAAAGGTGAATTGCGATAACTTGCGTGATCAAGAGATAGACTCTACCACATCACTAGAAAGGCTAGCTCTCTAGCGAGGCAGTATAAGTACCCTCTTATACTGTCCGCTACACTTCCCCTCACTCGGGGAAGCTTCGTCCCGAAGCTTAGTGTGAGATCTCGCTGAGTGTTTAGCACCTGCTCAGTAACGACATCCTCCGTTCCCGACGACAACCACCGTCGTCCCCGGACGAATCCACGTCCGTACCAGAGCTCCGAAGAGACTCTACCTGAAGCAGGCCTCCCACCAAACACCACAGTCACTACGCTGCCACCAATTTGTAACGTGTAGCGGTCACACAGCCAAGTGCTGATCACGCTCGCTGTTGCTTAACTTGTGTGATCAAGAGAGACACTCTACCGCATCACTAGAAAAGCTAGCTCTCTAGCGAGGCAATATAAGTACCCTCTTATACTGACCGCTACACTAGGATTTTTTTTTAAATCGGGGTTAAGATTAAAGTCCGTATTGTGGTTAATTATCACAATATTTGGCGATCGAACTGTTTGAATTGATTACATGCATTATAAGCATAAGGAAGACAAAATGCATATAATTTTGTATATTTTTGAAATCATGAGATGTGTCCTTTTACGAAATGCAATCAGGGTACACACACACACACACACTGAAAATTCATTAATGGCATAAATCTAGGCTTGTGAATAAATGTCATTGTATCCTTTCAACAACAGAGGGGGTCAAATATGTTGCAATTTGGCCATTAATTATATATGCAAATGCTTAAATATGTCATCATTGTGTTGAAACAATGAATCTGTACAATACCATAATATTGTTCTAATTTCCACTTCTGAAACATGCCATTGCTACAAGGGGATTATCATATGAATTCGATTTTTTTAAATTACTTTTTTTCATTACTAGTAGATTAATATGCTGACAGGCTACCGTTTAAACAAGCGCAACTACACACATATTTTGTAATGCTCATGCTTTGGTCAGCAATTTAAAGCAACTGACGGTAAATAAATTGAAAAATAAAAGAACAAATATTTAAAATATTTGTGATTAAATACATACAACTTAACAGAATCAGAGTGAATCTGAAGCAATAAACACGTCAAATCATCAGAAAATGTGGATTCATGAATCATTGTCATCCTGTCAGTAATTCCTGCTCGAAATCTCCGATGTGCATTGACCTCGGAGGTCACCAGTTCGAAAAAAAAAAAAGCGAAAGAGAGGCTCTGAGCACGTGTCAGATTTGTAAACAATTTAACATGCCAATTCCATAGAAAATTCACTATCAAAATTTCATTTGAGTTGCACATTTGCATATTTATTGCTTTTTTTTTTACACTTATAGTACTTCTTGTCATTCATGAAGCGATGTAATATTTTAAACAAACGAAACGTGTAGTTACTCACGTCAGTTTTCATCTTTATATATGACGTCGGTCTCAGCAACCCGATTATGTTCGGCAATCATCGTTCCTATGTCCGTGTATACGACGCAATGGCGGTTTATACGAAACGCTCATTGTAGGTATGCTCTCAAACAATATTCCCTTGTTTATTTTGCTGAATTTTTCTTCAGATCTTGGTGATTATATCAGTTATACCGATAGGAGTTAATTGATGCATAATTGGATAGTTGCAAAAATGCCGTCAGTTACAGCTTGTATTGCTTTAAAGAATATCTATTTACTAAATACTAAGTACATGCATCAGATTACGCAGCAAAAACAGCCTAATTTATCAGCTCTCTCCCAGGGTTTTATATTCCTTTTTCATCACAACTAGTACGTCGTTCAAGTATATCTATGATATAAAGAGAATCTCTGGAGCAAACACTTAGACAATTGCATCAGGGGCGGATCCGTGAATTGCGGTTACGGGGGGGGGGGGTGTGCACTCTATTTGACATGGGGTCTGGATTTTACAGATTTTATAGGGCTTGCAATATGTCTCCTATTTTGTCACTTGTACTATTTTCTATCATTTTTTATAAGGTGAAATTAATAAAATGAAGCAAATTTTAAGGGTTTATGGAAACAAAATAAGTTCTCCCAATAAATTAATTCAAAAAATCAACACATTTTGTCATTTATTTCTGCGGGAGTGGAAGACATTATTGTATCATTTATCGTTTAGAACAGGGGCCAAATCCATAATTATGCAATTTTTGTTTTCTGTCTCAAATAGTAATTTCCATTGCTTACTCCTCCTATGCACCTGATCCCACATCTGTTGGGCCCAGGGGTTCGTGTTTGCCCTACTCATAATTTTTATATATGTATTCTTAGTGGGAATTATGAGATTAGTCACTGTTCGTTATTTTCACCTTTTCATTTCAAGACCTTCTTGATTCCTGGACATCAAGCAATCAAACTGAGTATTAATTAATAATGAAGTGAGGCTCTTCTACCAAAATCAGGAAATTAATGGCCCCTGGGTTATAAGTTCTCGTTCTAGGCCAGGGGCAAAATCCTTGAAAACAAAATAATCTTGAAAGTTAGTTTTACTTATGGACATCTAGCGGATCAACATGAAGAAGGGTGCCTCTAATAGAAATGTCCAACTCCTGAATCCATTGTTCTAAATTAGGATGAGATTTTTATTCAGATATGTTCACAAATGATAATTCTGTTTTTGTTGATAAATGTATTGACTCCTGTACATCAAGCTATGAAACTGAGTATATAAGAGAATCGTCAACGAAAATTGTGAAATTTATGACCTCTGAATTTGAGGATTTGGCGCTAAGGGTAGGGATGAAAACAAAAATTATGCAATCTTTCAAAATCTTTCTTACTCAAGTACAACCAGCATACCAATTCTGTACTTTATTAAGATGAGCAAGAATGCTTTACTACAAATATGAAGAACATGGCCCCTGGGTCAGGGGATTTGGTGATATGTTAGGGTCCTATTAGTCTAGCAGCATACCTCACCCGTTGGTGGGGGTACCCAAATCCGAGGTACAACATTTGTCCTCATAGATGAAATCTTTCTTTGGTATCTCTAGATAATGGAAATCCATGATGACATTGCGGAAAACCGGTGCAATTTAGAATATTTACATTTTTGTAAACATACCCCATCAAAAGCATGAAATTTTCATTCATGGCCCATAGTGTATATGTTGATCACCAAAAGACTCCCACAATATGTTATTTCGTAATGTTAAGGAGTATAAATGAAAACAAATATTTTTGTACATTTATTTAGTACCTTCACTTTGTACTTATTCAACAAAATGTGAATTATCTTGTAAAACATTGACCCTCGTTTTGAAAGTCGCAATTTATAAAAATGCCTCTAAAAACCTCATTCTTGAAGACATTGCCTTCAAACAAGTTTTAGAAATTGTCTGGATATCCACCACATGCTATCAGATCTTTGATTGTGAGATTTGTTGCTTTTGAATGAATCCAGATCACTCTTGGTCACCACTCACCCCAATCACAAAAAATCATCAAAATATTACTTTACTAAATATATAATCATATTTCTCAAATGCCTTACCAACAAAATACAGTATCATTAGTTTATTCGAAAAAATCGTGCAAAAAATTAATCTTAAGCATTGAAACCATGTACTAAAGGTAATGCTCTTCAGTTTACTAAGTACATGTATTATTTATTCAACTACATTTGCAATTTGTAAGGTACTTACGGTTTCTTCTCAGGAAAGTAATATACTTATATGTGATTTTTAATGCCTTTTTAAAGTAAACCACTTTACCCATCATATAACAAACTGTTTGAAGCTGAACTCAAAATAAAATAAAAGGAGAATACTATTCTGCAGCAGAGATCAGTCTTAAGAGTCAGCGGGAATTTTTAGATCCCCCTACTGTATAAAGCAATTGGTTGGTTGATTGACGAAAAGCTGTACAAAGACGCTCGTGAGTTTCCTTTTGAAGCTTGATACTTATCAATAGCACGTGATGTTACAACTCTATCGACAATCATCATGTCTCCAAAGCATCTGGGTTTAGCGGTCTACTTACACCACATGTTTGGAAGCCGCAGCTAGATAGATCTTCTCTACATTATGGGATCCAGCGTACATTTCTGACATCAGCACTCTTCATGTTGACAGACAGCAGCGTACCAACAATTTATATATCCCACTGGAGCTTGTCCCAATCAATGCCGGAGGAAGGCAGCTGATAACTGGGATCATAATGAGCAAACGGTTGATGGGGAAACGACCATCCATGCAATGATCAGCATACTTCTTCAACCCACCTCACATACAGCAAGAGACCATGAACAACGCATACAACGTCTTTAGACATCAACAAACTGAAAGGTTGATTAGCTACTACATATTACGTTTGTTTCTAAATCTTAAGTCTAATAATTTTCCAAATACAGGATAAAGTGGTCGAATGTTTTATATTCTGTCACAGACGGAGATCTGACAAAGACCAATAGGTATAAGAAACCTGCATTCAGACCTCAATCAATTTTTCATATAGTGAAAAGACATACATTCTATTAAGATATCCTTCTTTACATCCGCTTACGGTATCTATTGTATACCGAAAGAAGAATGAACAATTTTGAATGATTTAAACCGAAAAAATATTTATTGTAAAATTATGATGAAAGTGAAGCAGATCAAGTTCACATGACTGGTAGACAATTAGAAGTCGATACTTTTACACTTAAAACGTTTTTGAAGAGTTATATATCCTTGCTAAAAATAATGAAAGTCTAATATTCTAAACAGATGTTTAGTAAATGATTCCTTTCATTTCGTATTCAAATAAAGTTTTTGTAACTTTTTACCAAGATACTTGTATGAAATTATTATATCTTTATAGACTTCAATGACAAATTCTAGGTGAAATAAATCAAGCAGTAATCAATACTGTGTAAATTGTCATGGTGGGTTATTTTTGTTTAATACACTCTTTATTTATTAGATATGAACTTTGATCGTTATACATCGAATACCTCAATATTGTGAAGAGCTCCTACAATTGTGAGATCCGTAAGTTTCGGGCCTGGCGTAAGACTCTGTAGCAGGACAGAAAAGGGTATATAATGAAAATGTATCCGACATATATACTCCGCTTTAGTCCTGTGTCTTGTGAAGTGATATTGTCTAGATGTTATTAACATATCTATATTAAACCGTTTACTGGGGAGTTGTTGCATGTTGCTCAATTGATTATTCAAGTCCATAGGCCTCTTGGCATTATCATTTTACTATTTGTCATACTTAGATGCGTCAAAACAAAGGTTTAAAGTTATATATATTTACGAACGGATGCTTGCATATTAGTCCACAGATAATGATCCTTATTCCATGGAAGATGTTTTCTAGCTGCAATGGCCCCGTGGGGATCCGGGTTAGAATAGGTCCTCAATAGCCCTTATTCTCGTAAGAGGCGACTAAATGGGGCGGTCTTTCGGATGAGACCGTGAAAGCCGAGACCCCGTACCATAGTAGGTGTAGAACGTTAAAGATCTCTCCCTGCTCAATGGTCGTAAGCACTGAGCATGGGCCTAAATTTTTGTAGCCCTTCACCGGCAATGATGACTTCTCCATATGAGTGAATATTCTCGAGAGGGACGGTAAACAATATAAAATCAACCAATCTTGTTTCACTATATATTCCTATATTTAAAACTTTGAACCCCTATATTACTTCATCGCTATCTTACACTATGTGATTTCATCGAACCTGAATGTACACAACAAGCATGAAATTAAACCTGCTGATCAAATTTCCATATGGAGAAATTAGTGACCTCTGTTGTGGCCTAATGCTGACCTTGAATGCCACAACTTGAAAAACACATTACAAAATTACTGATTACATACTACATCCAGATATTTTAACCAAATTCCTCTGAGGAACCTCGTCAATACACTTAGCATTAATATCATAGTCCTTCCATAGTTTTCCCCAGGTTCACTTAGTTTTCTTAACTTTGTTACAGGATATGGTAAATTATCCAAATACGATATAAATGAAAGAGTTCAAATTGAATTTCCAATTCTCGACTATTTATTAACAATAAATTGTGTTTTAGATTTTAAATAACAGTTTTACTTTCAATATTTTTAACTTATCATATCTTATACAGAATACATTACTGTGTTTAAATATGGTACAAATCAACCAGTGTCGATTGAAATAAAGATTGTAATTGGAATGTTCTTTTTACCGACACTTTTTCATCAATGAATGGTGGTTTAGCCTCAAATAACATCTTTTGCGTCAATATTTCTCTTTCTAAACTTGTCATATCTGTTAAAGGATACATTGATCTATCCACATATAAAAACGTAAAAATATTAATCAACCTTTGCCCTTCATTCTCTTACATGTATGCATAAACTCACTTGTGGTGCTTTTCTTTGTCATCTATATCTGTAAACGCATTATTACAAATACGATCCGGCATAGTATGCAAAGTTATCGACCGTCATTGAGGTATGTATTATAGAACAGACGATCTGGAAAGGGATACCGCTGCATGCCATTCGATGATATTTCGTCTCCACAGATTACAGACAAATATAGTTTTGGAATCAGGGAAAATTTGCAGGAAACGTTTGTAGGAACTCACTCAACTTACACTTACGATAATTCGTTCACAACAAACACAAAACCGTAAATACTCAAACAACAAAACGTCACTACAATGAGATTGATCACTGTTCGTTATCTTCACTTTTTCATACAATTATTTTACAGAACTCAGATTCAGAAGATCGTGTACCACTATATCCATCGAAGCAATAATACATGAAAAAAACAATTTCCTTATTGATGACTGGTTTTTATTGATGATACAATACTGCTGAGGGAGATCACTTTATCACTGCAAAACATTGTTTTAACACTACGGGCATGTTGATCTCCCAAGCAAAACAAAACAAAATGATATCCACTCAAATTATGTTTTAATCAGGACCATCTGCTAGTATATAAGAATGATCACTAACCAGTCCAGCTGGTTCGAGTCTTTTAGCGCAGTTCTTCACTTCAAACATGGTGGTGGTGGATTTGGGATGAAAATTAGATAACTATTATTTGAATTATACTAAGCAAAGTACACGTCACATATTTCCATTACGCCATTCCTGAACAACATATGATAATATTGATAATGTACTAAATTGCCAACCTCCTCACAAACAAATACATAATTTACTTGTTTTCTAAATCATGTGTTGTATATTATGATTTTATTGTATTTATCCTGTGTGTAGAAGATCGTTATTGTGCAGTCCCACAACATCACTATCCACCAACAATTAAAGGTCATTTCTTTCATCTCCCTGCAATGAGTGGGAAAATAATTTGTTACATAACAATATAAATCGTAACAACATCGACAAAACATGACTAAAAATCAGCAGATATACAAATGAATAATGAATATACATGTATAAGGATTACAAAATCTATTATATGTTGCGTATACATCTATAGCATGTCCTTGTATCAAGGTTGCACGGTTCCTTTCCATTTAGAATTCCGTATACGATATATCCAATACGCCAGTTTCGAGATTAGAGCTCTACTGTGTAGGAGGTGCATTTAGTGGAACTTTGAATGCTTAGGTGAGACAGAGTGGTACTACAGTCAGTGAGAAAGACGATAAAATGTATAAAAACCGACTTCTTTTTAAATACTTGATGTAGGAAATATAAAATACTATCAAAAGAAATGGATAAGTAAATACAATGCCATATTTTCAAGCATTGTCCTGGATATGATAGGTAGGAGCAACAAAATAACGTGATATAATAAGAATTCAAAGTATTTAATTACTTTTTGAATACTTATCATTTACTTATTTTGTGTATCCGTCAAAATTGGGTGGTGAAACTGCGAATGATAAATTTAATGAACAGATTCACTTATGCAGTGATGAATATCTGTCCCACTCCCGCGTGTAAACAAGTTTGTTTTGCACCTTACTAAGTATGAAAGTTCTCCAAAGGGAAATAACTCGGACGTATCTCGAAACCGGCGTATTAGGAAATTGTAAGGTGCTACATGACACATACAAATTTATAACTGTCATGTTTCTGTGACCTGTTTATGCACCAAAGGTTTTGCATAATTATGTAAATAGTGTGACATATATACAATAATTGTGTCATTGACTGGGATAAGACTTCATTTCTAGTCATCTCTATTTTGCAATTCTGTAACGCAATTTTTGTGATATTACATGTTCTTGCATAATCTTATCTCAGCCTTTACTTTGTTTTCAAGTCATTTGTTCAAGAAAAAATGACCAAACCTCACACAAATTTCATTTTGTCTATTGTACAGAAGGTCATTTGATTGGAAGATGCAAAAACAAGCTGCGTCAGAGTCAGATAGCTCAAGTTTTCAAATACTTGTGGATATAAAAAAAAAGTTAAAGGTTAACACAAAGTCGAAGTGCTTTAAAGTTCTGGACGAAACATTACACAGAATTAAACTATGCCATTTGTAAACTGACAGGTTAATGAATAGCAGATCTCTGTCATTCGGTCACCTTTTCAGTGAACTTTCAGTTCATTGAATGGCAGTTTCATCCTGTGCTATCGCATTGTCTTTAACTTGTTTCATTTAAACTTTAACCCTAATTCGATCATGCGTGGGAATCCGTTTAATGCGTTCCACCCCCGGCAATGACGATTCACATCTTCGAAACAACAAACGCTTTCCTGAAATATTTGAGATCGTGATATAATTCACTGCACTGTTTAAATAAAATTCCAGAAAGTCCACTGTGTTAAAATGACAGGTCATCCGTTTGCTCGTTTATCCTGGTCGGTAATAGAAAAGAATAACAACGTGTGGATGGGTTTTTTTTTTCATCACTATACCTGGTTAAATAGACCGCGTGTTTGAGAAATGCAGTATACCCATTTTTGGCGCATTGGAGTATTTTACCATGAAACAAGTCAATTAGAGAACACTTTAGAAGCATGTCTTATCCAACTGATAATTGCATGACATGCACACATTATTTGTAATTGATTCGCAATTCACTGTTAGACACTGTCTTTATGTTTGCAACAGAAAATACAGTAAACGCGTAAACTTACAGTAACCCTGCCATACAAAAATAACGATGTTTGATGTCTTAACACATTTGGATAATTTATTGTTCACATTGAACAACACATTTGTGTTAAACCCTTAATGCGATTTAGCGCAAGTAACGCTTAAATATACTTACACATAGCTGATTGCGGATATCTGAATCCCTGTTTTCATCCTCCGTCTGCTGGCAAGTGAAACATCTTGTTACCCGTCTGAACGCTGGAAAATGTACATTTTTGGTAAAGAAAAACATACTAGGGATTGGTCGAACAGAAGTTATGATTATGCAAAAAACAAATTTTACCTATCTTCCATGGAGTCTTTCTTGAAACCTTTTCGTAGCAGAGTATGGAAAAACCAACTCCAAGCACACAGACACAACTTATAACCGAAATAAAAATTGGCAAAGGAATTCCATAACGATCAACGCTGTGAAAATATGTGTAACAAGATTAATAAATTCATCTAAACTTTTAATAAATTTCGTTTTCTTTTATAACTAAGATATCACAAAGCTACAAAACTCGCTTTCTGGCTAAATTTCGGATAGACCAGAGAGCTATTTTGCACAATTAAGATTTTACATAAATGTATTTTTAAACCGCCTTACAAATTCAGTATGAAATGTTAAATCAAATAGAATATATTTCCCTTACTGATACACATATATCATATACAACTAATAAACCTACTTAAATCATAAAAAAAGAACAGGGTTGCAGTTATTCGCGCATCTTCACTCTCCCATTGTATCAATGTTGGTGATCATGACTCCGATTATCACTCTGAGATACAATCACATCATCCTGAGTATTGTCATGACTCTAATATCACTCTGAGATACAATCACATCATCCTGAGTATTGTCATGACTCTAATATCACTCTGAGATACAATCACATCATCCTGAGTATTGTCATGACTCTAATATCACTCTGAGATACAATCACATCATCCTGAGTATTGTCATGACTCTAATATCACTCTGAGATACAATCACATCATCCTGAGTATTGTCATGACTCTAATATCACTCTGAGATACAATCACATCATCCTGAGTATTGTCATGACTCTAATATCACTCTGAGATATAATCACATCATCCTGAGTATTGTCATGACTCTGATATCACTCTGAGATACAATCACATCATCCTGAGTATTGTCATGACTTTGATATCACTCTGAGATACAATCACATCATCCTGAGTATTGTCATGACTCTATTATCACTCTGAGATACAATCACCTTATCCTGAGTATTGTCATGACTCTGATATCACTCTGAGATATACTCACATCATCCTGAGTATTGTCAAACTCAAACTGATTACTAATATTCCAAGTATGACCTATTGATAGCAGATTACAGCTTTGAGCCTTTGTGGTGCACCTTTTCAATAAGTATTACAAACTTTAGAAGTAATTAAATTGGCAGTAAATGATTGATAATTACGTATTTTGCCATTGTTTACAGGAACTGAATATATGTCATGTATATGGCATGGTGCAATTACTATAGAATGTAATGTTAAACTTTCACTTACATTCCCTTTAACAATGACGATGACAAACAGATAAAAGAAGGACAGATACCGTTCTGTCAGATGAGATCATGCAAACTGAAACCCAAATAATGCAAGGTGAAGATAACGAACAGTGATCAACCTTACAACTCCTATAAGCAATACAAAATAGAGAGTTGGGCGAACACGGACCTTTTGATAAACCAGAGGTGGGATCAGGTGCCTAGGAGGAGTAAGAATCCCCTGTCGACAGGTCATGATCGTCATGAGCCCTATATCTTGATCAGGTAAACGGAGTTATCCGTAGTCTAAAACCAAGATGACTCACCGTTGAGAATGGGGTCTCTCGGGGTTTCTTCGATTTTCATTTTCCGTGGAAATGATATGCAGACAATGCGGATCTACAAATAGATAGTAAGGATCTACAAATACATAATACGGATCTACAAATAGATAAATATATGGATAGAGGGATAACGATAAATATATCTATATCACAGAGTCGATTTAACCATACACAAGGTTTGTTCGGCGAGACGGGATATTTTTACTCCATGTAATTTACAGAACCTTGAGAAATACATATAGATACAATCCACAAGCAACGTAAATGTTGTATAGACAAATAGAATATACGAGGATTGTCCAAAAAGTTTGTGGACATGAATATTTTTTTTCTAAATAATGACGACAATAGCAGGAATGTATGATCAAAGTTTAATATAGAACATGGTTCTTTAAATGTGTAAAAATTAGCGCAATGCATATTCGTATGTCACAGTTATCAGCATTCCAGTATTCAATATGCGTATCTAAGCCACACGGCCCAGTCGGACGCTGTAGAAATCGACGTTTTTGTAATTTACGTCTCGATTCATGCTTGCTATAACAAGTATTTTCTGGGGGGGGATATTGCGATTTGATCCTTGAAATGTAGCAAATTATATTGCGCGTTTCGAACATCTGTAGTCGTATTAAACCTATACATACTTATATACATAATTTTAATGGATTTTCTTATATGAAAAAAATTGACACCCATAAATGATACACGATACTAGTATGTAAACACCACTTTACCTTATGCACTGCAAATCAAGTGACGTTCGTGATTATTGATTGTTATCAATCTAATGTTTTCAAGTGATCAAAGATATTTAATGGTAGATTTTCTACACTAAAAAATTTTGATTGATAAGTAGTAGTATATATCATTATTGGCTTTTGGAACTAGTTGTATTTCATAAATTGTTTTGTCAAACTACTTTCAAACACCCGCGGTCTTATAGACGTATGTTGCTATTGTTACCTTATGTTGTGTGTAAAACTTATACGGTACCAATTTTGATGCACCAGATGCGCATTTCGACAAATAATGCTCAACCGAAATGTTTGAAATCCGAAATAACGATGAAGTTTTAGAGCTATTATGGGGGAAAACAGTGTGCCAAAAAATGGAGTCAAATTCGTCTAAGGATAAGAGCTATGCGTGAGTGAGATAATCCTTAATTTTGAAATGAATTTCTAAATTTTATAACAGCAATTAAATATACATCCGTATTTTCAAGCTAGTAACGAAGTACTTAACTACTGGGCTGTAGAGACCCTCGGGTGTATTCCATATACAATATCTTACATTTGTAGACATCTGAGGAGTTGATGTAAACACAATCTGCGCATGTGTCGTATGTGTATGGAGAGTTGTAGTCATTCTGGACTACCTGTCCTCTCACGTTGTATTCCGGACAGTGTCCTTAAAATAATAAAAATATTCTGATTAGCTGTAATTAGTGTGGGAATCTACAAAAAAAATGCTTCAAACATTTCAATTTCATTAATTGATGGATTGCTTTACAGCTTTAGGAGACAACACATTCAAACGGAGACTACTTACAAACAAACTCTTTTTTGTATAGTTTGTGTTGGTTGAGTGCGACTTGTACACATATGGTACTTGATTTTGATTAGTGATTGCTGAAGAACTGTAGTTTCCTATTGAGGTGATTTGCAGAAAAAGTGTTGAATTACTTACCGATAATTTTAGTCGGTCGAGCGCATATGTTGTGTAAATGTTGATGTTTGTTGTCTCGAATGCAATGGAAGCGATGTTCTGGACCGCACAAAGCATGGCAGTTCATTTTCCTAGACGCCTCTTCATACTCGAGTTCCGATGTGGGACACCTCCGAACAATGCTGCTCTTCGTTGCAGGGCAAACATTGACCTGATCAAAGTATATATGTTATATTACAATCTTGGTTCATATAAGATTTTGGTATTATGCAATAAGTACGTTGCATTGATTTTATGAATAATTGCAAATCCTTCACTCCAATATATTTAGCGTAATATATTTTATCATTATAGTTACCTATAGAAATAATTTGTACCTTCATTTGTTGTAAATAAATGCACTTACCTCCGCCTTTGAATAAGGCAAATTCAGGAGAAGGAAACAAAGAAGTGGATATATAGAGTTGACTTTTGTGAATCCCATCCTACAAATATTTGCATTATATAATATTTTTAGTAGATTATATGCCGATTCGATATATCACAACATAGTCTTCCACATCTGCGTTACACTTGAATACCATATGGAACATAGATGTTAACAGGACACTATCAACTCAACGTTGTGACAATCGAGATGACTTCAGCGTCTCCATCGTCAACAAATATTCATGTAGCAATATTCCATTATCACCCTGCATATAGTGTTTATGTCTCTCAACAGCTTTGGTACGTAAGAGCTCGAAAAATAAATTGGTGTTGCGGGATTTTTACTCTCATTCCAAGTCAGCATTGTGCACATTATATGATAGTTATAATGGCCTTTGCCTTGGCGGACCTGTCATTTGGGTCAAATGCTGTCTGACGTTTTTCATACCAATTCTTAGGGCGTTTTATACACACTGATTTTGACGACAGATTACCCCGTTTACATCATCAAGATATGGGGCTTACGGCGTGTGTGACGGATGGACATGAGATGGTTACTTTTCCTGTCACCTGATCCCACCTCCCGTATGTCCATGAATCCGTGTTTGTCATCTTAATATTCTATTATTTATGGGAGTTATGGGATTGATCACAGTTCGTTATTTTTACCTTTTCACTACGTAAAATGTACAAAAGCGTATTCAGGCCATGTTTGTATTTGCTTCTTTGAAGATGTCTTTATTTCTACATGTTGCTGAGACTCCTTGAGATTATCAAGTTAATGCGTATTATAGGACAAGCAATTATTGTCAAATTCTTAACTCGCCTTGAAGCCTTTCTACAGTTAGCATAAAGGTTATATGGAGAAATGCTACAGTTTAATTCGATCGTTATAAATCATATTTAATCATTTAATACTTTTATCCGATTACGTAAAGATAACACACTCTTTAAATGTAAAACCAAGTCGCGGTAGCTCATTGGCAAAGCGTTCGCTTCGTAACTGGGAGGTAGTGAGTTCGAGTCACGCCCGTGTCATGACCGCGTCATATTCGGGGGCGAAAAATTTGAAACTGAGCTAACCACTAGATAAGGAACAGTGAAATCAAGATCAAAAGAGGTGTCAATGTCAAAAATCAATGCCACAGTTGAATAGCTACCACTAATATGCATAAGTATAGGAAATGTCTTTCAAGCATTGGCAATAGTTGCTTCCACGCTAAGCAAAACACCAAATAGGGAAAATAAGATCAAGATCAATCGAAATGTTAAGGTCAAACACATCGATGCAGTTGAATAAAAGACACTAATATGTATATGCATATAATATCTGATAAAAACATTTATGAATAGTTTCTATGAAACTGAGCTAAACGCAAAGGGTGACGGAAGGACAGAAGGACGGAAGACGGACATGACAATCAATAATTGGCGGGGCATTAAAAGCATTAAGATATCTATATACAGTATATTCTTGATATTTCAGCCAATAGTAAGTCCTAATTTTGTAACTACATATTGTGGAAAACGTATTCGCATGATCATGTCATTTTTAAACGTGTTACCCCGTAATATACAATGTGGGTTGTCCCTTTTTGGAAAAACATAATTCATTCTTCCGCTGTTGATGTACAGTGTGTATTTAAAGACCCAGAGGTCATACATGTGATGTAATGATGTTTGTACTCGTCTTTCTGTTAGTCACTCTTAAGAAAGTGTTGTAAATAGATGAAACATTGTCGATGTATTTAAATGTGGTGTTGATGGCCACATCGACAGATTTGCTCTTGTCATGTTGAACCTTTTAAATAATTTTTCCCTCATAAGAATATAAAAGCAGGTCATCTAATAAAGGGATTCTTATCGATGGAAATTCCGACAGACAGATCATCAAAGTCATAGCCCATACTAACCGAAATATGTCAATACCTTTACATTATTTTGTTCGTATCTCATCAGAAAATTCTTATCACAACTGTTCGACTAAAGACATACAGAAATCAAATATCTGATACAGGTTTAATATCTACACATTCTAAAATCCATTTTATTAAAATTCTAATTCATATTTATTGTAAACACCATGTCGTCTGAACAGTATTGTGACGAAATGTACCATAAATCTATAAATTTGTTAGTTGGTCAATATCACATACCTGTAGAAGTGTAAGTCCATTAGGTATCTTAATTAGTTGATGATCCGACCAGCAGATCTGTAACTTGAATAGATAAAAGACAATATTACACACGAAGTAACAGCATTAGAACACTAAACAAGATATCATAATACAGCAATAGTACAATGATGCTAAGATCTTAATCTATAATATCTGTATGTATTATTTGTAGTTAATTTGTTAATAAACAATGTATATCTCGACTATCTTCTGTGCTTCGTATTTCGTTTCACAAAAATGATGAATTGTCCATTCCCTCAAAGGAGAAATCGAGGACACCGTTATACAACCAGTGAGATATGTTACCAAGCTGAAACGTTATAGATGTTGTTGCTTTCACTATTTCACATTATAATGTAAAACTTATACGGTACCAATTTTGATATCTTATTTTACCATTGTATCATTTTGCAATAAAAACTTTTATTTATAATAATAATTATAATAATAATAAAGATTGGTGTTACATAGCGCTTTTTCCAGCTGCTCAAAGCGCTTTACAATACATTATTACCCCAGCAGACCTTATATCAATCTAGAACTTTATCAGCTTCCTGGAAACCATACAGTGCAAGCTGCCATTAAGGAACTAGAGCACTAACATTCCAACAATATCTTTCAATGTCTATAGCGAGGTACCTCCTTTACACATGGGTGGAGGGAGGAAATTCATATAAAGTTCCTTTCCCAAGGACACAACGTCGGCCCTGCCGCGGCCAGAACTCGAACCCAAGATCTTTAGGTCGAGAGTCTGACCGACACCATCTTATTAATTGTTGCAAATTTATCCATCAATACAGTACAAAATGTATATCATTAGTTGTTAAGGTAGTACATGTACTTGTTTGGCTGTTTTACTTTATATCATATGTGGACGTGGAGATGGATTTTGACAAATAATAAAATAAATCTAAAATGTCATTTTTAAGGGACGATGAGGTAGTTCTTTATCATTGTAATGTTAAGGATTTTCACCACTAATGCACCTTTTAATCATTAGGGGATACTGTATCATTGTGTGTCACTACATCGCCATTTTAAACAAGATAGACATGAAACTGCAAATTAATACACAATATTGATATTTCAGTATATATTTCTCATTAAACTACATTCTATGTTTTGTATTCTATTTCACGAAAATTATACATAATCCCTGCCCTTGCCTCCCGAAAGAGAAATCAGGACAGCGTGTTACAACCGATGAGATCTGGTGCGAAATTTATACATCATATCAGTTGTTGCTTTGTTAATTTCACATAAGGACAAACAACCAAAAATATTGCATGTCAAAACTGTAAGTTGTTAAACTTCTTGTCGAGTTATCCTTCCCGGGTTATATATTGATAAATCCGTCATTGTCTTATGTTCATTCATTAATGTTTCATTAATGTTTAACTCTTATAGACACATTGCCAATTGCAGGGAGAGTGGCATAAGTTAGACATAACATGACGCTCAGGTACCAAGCAGTTCGGGTCCCCTGTCCTGTCATAGTATACACTGATCAGTTAGTAACATCTCATTCGGAAGACTTACTCCTACAATGTAACTGTTTTACGAAGAAGCAGTCACTACCATTTTGTGCATCAACTTAGACGTGTCGAACACATGAACATTTCCAACATATTGGACTTCAAATTTCCGTCAGTGTACTATGAGACAGAAATGCCGTTATAGGATCTTTTGGTGGTAGTTTAATGGAGGAAAACATTGACATCTCCTAATATATGAGATCATTGTTCCTACTTTATAGAGCTGGAAAAATAGCAGAAAAAATACAAACACAAAACTGGAATGTAACGGTTATATGAGAAGATTACTTCCGTTATAAAAAGTGGTTCTAAACCAAACCATGAAACATTTAGCTATTTGTATTGTGGTTGTGATGTCCACTCTTTAAATGAAGTTTACAATAACTAGAATACACCATTGGACGGAGCTATCGGTTACATTACACACTTTTATATCTGTGCTGTGTGAATATACTATAGATCACCAAGTGTAACGTGTAACTCTCCAACTCTTAGCATATCGAATCAGCTAAGAGACAGGTAACATAGAGATATTGTACCATAGATACGGGAAGTTATCGATGGAGAAGATGAGGTCATCCCGTTTGTCATAAAAATACCGTAAGCGTCCTTGTTTAACAAAATACCATACATGGAGCAGATAAGGAACATCATATGATGTCTTTTATTTCGAGTTCACTTAACGATATAAATGAGAAAGAGTACCATTAACAGATAAAACTCGTCAATTTATCTAAATGTCGAGCTGAAGACCACGGCAAAATATTGTTTCTTCTCATGTAGAAATTTTTGAGTATACCCTGCATCATCAATGCAAAAACAGGTCAGCTAATAAAGGAGCACTAATTGTGTCCATGGGAATTTCTACAGACTAATGGAAGAAGTCACTAAAGATTAAGTAGATAGTGTCAATGAGGAATTGCAGCATTTTTGATAGTAGTATTTAACAAAGTACTATTTGGATAACTAATCACAAAATATTGATATTTCTGAGTTCTATTTCATTAAAGAATCTGCTGTTTGTGATGTTAAAATGTCTTGTCTGCATATTTTTGTTATAAAGTTCTTTTCCGAGGATTCTTTTTGTGATGATAGCGGAAGACTTGAGTTAGACTACAACAGCTTTCAATCAAAGTAACGAGTACAAACATGCAACCATGAGCACCTCCGATTTCAAATAACCACTGATTCACTTTATTATACTACGTGTGGATATTAAGTCATTAATTTTTAATAATTTGGAAATACAAAAGCTTACATATGTGCTTCATTTAAACTTTGCTTATTCGCGTACTTCCTACAAAACGTACCGGAAATATTTAATATTTCAAAAAAGCAGAAGCTCTTTCAAAATGTCACATGTATATTTAAATATTTTATAACATCTATAATGTACAAAGTCTGAAAAAGGTTAAGTAGAATCTTTGAGAGTAGTTGGTTACATAAAGTAGATACCATGCTTTTAAAATGTCAAAGTTCAACTACATCATGTACGTGAAAAATTTTCAAAGAATGTCTGATGTCTTCCCAAAAGACAAATGCACATCTTAAATGCTTCTATAACAGCTGTACAAGGTCTTACGTATGTCAAATAAATGCTGTAAGAGGAGTTTATTACAAAAGCGGGTACCGTCTATTAACGACATCCTTAAAAATGACGAAGTTCAACAACACGGTTTTTTTTTCAAAAATGTCTGATCACTTTCAAAAAGACATATGCACATCTTCAATGTGTCTATAACTACTGCACAAAGTTTGAGGAATGTAAAGTTAGAGATGTAAGAGGAGCTGATTACACAAAATAGGCACCGTCAATTCAGGAAATGCTAAAGAAATGAGATGTGAGAGGAGTTGATTACACAAAGTAGATATCCTATCACAGGGACGTCCGCCGCCATTCACCATTCTGTAAGCCGTTTGCACGTTGTGCAACCCGGCAAACAAAAATACCTTTAAAGGGGAGGATTGGTATTGTTTAAATTGTCCAAACACCATCGTCATTTATGTCCTTATGTTTTCGTCTAAAACGAAGTTGGAATATATGCAAATGATTATATAATATGCCGGTATTGATATCTTTAAATTAGTAGTATAAAGTTTAATTGTTTTAAATACAATACGATGCGTCCATGTTTAGTAGTTGTATTTCTTATTTTGAAGCGATTGGAGTCACCTATCAAGCGTTTTCCCTGTATTTAAAGTTCCACGATCACATGCATTTGCAATATCATTTGGAAACCAAGGTGTCACATATAATCAATATCTATCAGAATTATCTATGAGGTAGGGGAGCAAAAGAGTGGTGCATTGTTCAAAACATTGTATTTGGATTTGTTAAGAATCCCTTAGCTAACCCAAAGTCATGATATACTGATTGAAGTATCTAAACAGAGAATTCCTATCACAAATCAAATATTTGATACACATGTAGTCGACGCATTTTAGAATCCAATTTCTTCAAATTCATTGAGAATCCCATGCAGTCTTAACAGTATTATTGTGAGATGTTCTCTAACTCTATAAATTTGTTAGCTACATGATGCAGTGGAAGTCTAGTATGTAGTTTGATTATATAGGGGATATTGTGTCATTTTTTGTTAGATCTAATGAAGGTTTGATTATAGTAGTCGTATTTAACTTCGCTGGGAAAATATATTCGATGTTTTTGTAGTGAGTACGAGATCACTTGAAACATTTACATACTATGCATACCAAGTATACACAATGCCGCTTATCTGTCATCTAAACTTGCTTAGATACCGTTACGATACACACACCATGTATATTTTGTTTTCTTCGATGACGCGTGCCAACGTTAACTCCTATTTATCATTACTCGTAATCAGTGTACGATAGGGTCATTAAATTGCTTTAGCCAAATGATTGGGCGATAAAATTTCGCAAAGAATAAATTAGAAACAAGGTTCATGCCTTCGCCCTGTTCAATGTACAAAGGGCACATCCTGACAATAAAACATCCCAGTGAGGCATCCATTGTGATTCTTTTGACAATTTAATACTGAGCAGTTGAATAGTCAATTTTAATGATATACTGTTAAAGAGTAAACAGTGTACTGTTGGACAGATAACTATTGAATTGTTGGTTTAAAGCTTTCAAATATGAGAAAACGTAAGATTGCACGTGAAAATTCAGTAACATTTTAAATTTCGAATCGGGTTCATTGAAACACAATGCCCCGCTGTGCATGAAAATGGTTACTCGTTTTTTTTTACATACAAATTGTTTGACGGTCAGTTTGACACTTTAGTGGCTGCAGTTGCTCTTAATGAATGGTCAGAATAAAATGTACGCATGGTTTGGCCCTCGAGCGAAAGCACAAAAAGGTATCAGAAGTACGTGTTACTGTTTTATCTTTCCAACGGGCACTAGTATTTTCTACTTGGCACTCATTCAAAACTCCCTTTGATTCCCATGCAACAGTTCATATATGTCATTCGACTGTGTTCAGAGCGTTTTCGTTGTCACATTTTAGCATGCGAATAGTTGAATGGTTCTCCTACCTAAATTATAACTCCAAAAGAAAACACAAACACAGCGTGTGAAGTGGATAGCAGGACGTATCTGGTGTTTAATAATTGTGTACAGGATTTTAAAAAACGTGTACATGCAAAAAAACATACTTCATTGTATACAAAAATGATACCCATGTACAGTCCTATTATAACATTGTAATGAAAATTCTTATCTAGCCACCATTGTTACACAAAGTTTTAGTAACGAAAAATTAAAAATTTACGTGTGAACACCTAGGCTTTGTCGAACTGAGTGAGCGAGTTCGTGCAGAAACGAACAAAAAATCCACCTTTTGGAGAAACGAATAACTAGGAGAAAACAATTTCATGTAACTACAAATTTGCACATCCGACACATTTAGTTATTGTATCGTGGATGTGATGTTTTCCCTTTAAACCAAGTGTGCAATAACTGGAGATACACCAATGGGCTAGAAGTTGCATGACTGTGCTGTGTGAATAAATTATAGAACAGTATTAAAAAAAGAAAATCACAAATTAAGTATTTTACGAGTTTTACACAATAAGACGATATTCTTAACGGAGAAAACTTCGTTATCGTACATGTTTGATGCAATTGATATGACCTACAGTTTTTGGCGAAATTGATTTCAACTTATATACTGTAAGAAATGTTCTGCTTAAGGTGGGAGGGCTCGGGTGTCTGAACATTTTTAGTCTCAGTATGTCCAAGTCAGTCAATATCCTAGCTTTCCGTAATCATTTAAATTTACTGCACCAAAATATTGAATTGGACACACACACATCTGCATTTAATGCTTACCTCTTATAAGGTATTTCCGACCAGCGGATATAAATACTCCTATGCGACCAGCACATTAGTAATGTTCTTTCGTTTTGGGAATTCCGGTTATATGAAATCAGAAAGTCACGTGGTCTACCATGACAGCAGAGTGGGTACATGTTCACAACCCTCATAACTTTTACACTCGCGAGGTTTAAATCTACGGCCTGGGAATCGACTGTTTAAATAAATCGAATATAGAAATGATGAAAAATTATGTAAAGATTTACTGATAAGTCCACCCCATTTCTTTCAGATAATATTTCTTCTTCAGGTGTATTTGTTGCACCTGACTGTTTTCTACCTTGATTTGAGCATTGAAAATATCCAGTAGAAATGCATTGGTGATGGTTACATGTACCATACAAAATGTGTCGGAAAATGTCATGTCTTAAAAAATAAAGCTAGCGAACATTGATCAATCTCATAAATCCTTTAAAGAATACAAAATTGAGCGTACGGCATATACGGACCCCTACACACATCTAGCTCAGGTGGGATCAAGTACAAATTTTGTGTTGACCGATCACACACCTTCCGAGAGGCCTGTATCTTCATCGGGTAAAGGGGGAAATCCATCGTCAAAATTAGTGTGCAAAGAACGACCCAACAATTGATATGAAACATTTCAAACAGCATTTGACATAATGGTTGTTGTATTTGCAAACTAAATCATCATAAAAACCATAGAATTTGCAAAATGATGACTTGAAACAAAACTGTTCAAAATTATACTAAATACGGGAAATGGTCTATATAGATGAAATCATCCCGTTTGTCATAAAGTTGAGTTGTTGGTTTGTCATGTATTTCGAGTTCACTGGAATACACTGAATGGACATATCAATGAAAGTCAGTATTGCTAATAGATAAAACATCATCGGTGTATTTGAATGTCGAGTTAAAGGTCGCAGCAAGAGGTTATTCCCTCTGTCAAAGAAGCTTTTAAATACATCCCGCATCATCAGAATACAAAAACCATGTCAGCAAATAATAAAACACAATTCGTGTCCATGCATGGAAATTCCAACAGATTATTGAAAGACCGTATCTCCAAAGACTACGCATAGAATTTCAATGAGGAACATCAGCAACTACTATAAAATCTCACCTGATCCCATTCTCCTGGCTTCAAAGTTGATCTGGCCTCACTTCTGTCCTCTAATTTGGATCTGTCTCAAAGTTTGGTCTAGCCTCGAAGTTAGTCTGGCCCAATATTTGGCCCCTAGTTTGCCTTCAATCCAGATGTATATATCTGCTTGTCAAATGATTATTTATGATAATGCTATTTTTCTTTGGTATTTTATAAATCATTCAATTTTAATATATATTCTACGTTACGACCATTTTGATATTATACAATGACTTTGAAATTATTCCAATGAACATTTGCAGTTTGAATACATGTGTAACAACGATTTAGAACAATTATTTCACGATCTTTTACGTGAAACCAGGAAAGAAAACATGTATCTAGGCAATCTTTCTTGAAGAAAGTACGCTTTATTTTAATGCTGTTATAATTGGTAGTTGTTTGCGAGAAAAACCCTTAAGACTGACGATGTTCGACATTTCTGGTCAAATATTAGGGATTCTCAAAAATTTTGTGACATCCCCCAATTTTTTTAAACAAATCTTACAACGCTTTATATTTAATTACAGTAAAATATCTCTATCTCGAAGTCCGAGGGACCTCGAAAAAACTTCGGGGTTCGAGATATCCAAAATCGATCTTAGATATTTTTTAAGGAAAATATTTGATGCATAGTATAGGATTTGCATTACAAATAACAATCCCCTTGTCGTTTCTTATAGTTTAATACAAGTTGATAAATCAATATTGTGGAATTTCAAAGACAAACATTTCGGGTGGCCTGTATGCTTACTTTAAGTTTACTGATATCCAGGCTCGACTGGGATGTAGTTATTGCGTTGTAATGAAAGAACCTATCACGTAAGAAACAAAAAAAGATGGATTAAAAAAAATTATACATATACTTTATATTTCAATATTATGGCATCTTCCACTTGTGTTTATAGGAGAAACTTCAGTCGGTTGATGTCTGGTTGTTGTTTTTTCTTCACTTATATTGAAACGTCACCAGTTGTAGGTGAAGTACCACAAATTCACCCATACTAAACACTTATGGACGTAGCTCGGAGGGTTGTCGCGACACGGGACCTCCGTTTTTAAGGTCATCCCAGAAAGACCTGTGATTCTCACTTCTAAATGCCGAGCGTTTGGCGAATGAGTAATCATTACCTATGTCTACGTCTTAAGTTTCAAGCCGGCCATGGCAGGAACTACGAAATATAAATGAAAGGAGATAATAACGAACAGTGATCAATCTCATAACTCTTATAAGTAATACAATATAGATAGTTGGGCAAACACGGACCCCTTGAAACATCAGAGATGGGATCAGGTGCCTAGGAGGAGTAAGCATCCCCTGTCGACGGTCACACTCGCCTTGTGGGAAGCTCTTGAGTATACTATGGTTTGGAGGAATGAATATAAAATTGAAAGACCTTGAATCTTTATTCGAGAATAAGCTAAATAGTCTGGTTGTATAGATATAGGACTTGTTACTGCACACAGACCCTCTGCATGTCTGAGTACCCTTGACATGTACAATAGAAAAAGGTTTGTAATTGTTATAGGGTACCAGATTTCGGCGATTAAACAATAATTTGATAAAAACATTTTATACTGTATTCTACAACTTTCGATTTGCAAACATCGCATTTAGATTTTCATCAAATTTTATTCAAAAATTTTGAGTAATTTCTGAAATAATAGAAAATCAATTCAAAATTTGACTGGTTCAGTTTACTAGATATTAACTTGGCCGCACTGAGTTAACATGGGCAGTATTTGCAACACACTTATACTGCTTGTACTCCTTTTTTCCGATAAGATATCAAAATACATAGATCAATATCAACACCTATGACATTTTGCACACGATACGTGTTTATTATCAATACGACCCATTTATACAACCTCTATTCCGTACCTATTACCTAACAGTTTTTAAAATATTGATTGTCAGCTTAATCTTATTCATCCGTTCAAAAATAGTCATTAGATCACCATGTGTCTTGTTTTCAATACATACCTTTATCTGAGGAATCCTGAGTTGTATCATCTGCATACTTGTTAGCTGTAGATTGTTGTTCATTGGTGGTATACGTATATTTCAAGTTGAATAATGTTAAATGTTGTTTCTGTATGTTAGTACATTTTTTTATTTTTATTTCGGATAATTTGTATGTATATAAACTTACTTCGTTGTTCCTCAGAAAAGGAAACTTATGCATAGAAGAATCCAGGAAATGGGCGGAATGTCAGGGATCACCATTAATGTAGATTTACCCTATTAGAATATCCGGCTAAAACTCCCAGACCGGATAATCTATCATTAGTGCTTGGGGAATTTGGGACTACTTCATTGGTATTCGAGGGACCGGCTTGATCCTCGATGTACCAAGGGCAAGTTTTGGGTTGACATTTAGGGGGTTTTCACCAGGGAAAAGATGATAGAATTAATACCCAGATTGAGGCCTGTTCCCATCATAGTTACATGTATGTTGGATCCTGTCAAGTAATTGATTTAAGTTATCCATATTTGTTTTTATCTTTTATGTATCCTGCATATTGTCATTCTATTGAAGTGGTAGAGGTCGTAAAGGAAATTTAAAGGTATTGAGTATGATAATATTTACAGCAACGTAAAAATCACCCAAATTATGTAGAGTTAGTAAAGATGACATTAAACATTGTTATTATTGTCGTTATAGGGATAAGTATTAATTTTAAATATCTAATATCCCCGAGAGGATTCCTCCTTTTAGTGTCACATGATGGTACATGTATCAATCCCATGGCACGATACACGGTACAGGGATTTCAACAGTTTCGTATAAAGTCAGCTGCATTTCGCAAATTCTATGGTCGTTATAACGATCTAGTTTGCCAATACAACTCATTATTGAGTCAAATGCTATCTGACGTATTTCATACCGCTTGTTAGACCGTACTTGGCACATTGATTTTGACTACGGATAGCTCCGTTTACCTGATCAAGATATAGGGCTCACAGAGGTTGTGATCAATCGACAGGGGATGCTTACTCCTCCTAGGCACCTGATCCCACCTCTGGTGTGTCCAGTGATCCGTGTTTGTCTAACACTCTATTCTGCATTGCTAATAGGAGTTATGAGATTGATCACTGTTCGTTCTATTCACTATTTCATGCAATTAAGCACCGTAACAATGGGTTAAAACGATTGGCCATGTAATTATTTCTTTTTCTTTGCTGTATACATTTGTATGTATTTCATGCTGCCCCCAGTGGGCCCTTGATTGAAAATTAGATATGCTCTACGTAGTGGGATATTGGGTGGGAATCTTGTGTTTCTGACTGCTAGATAATAATAATTGCTGGTACAGAACAGCACCCTCCATTTTCAAAAAATACATTATCTATCTAATCGATTGATTTGGGATTGTCGAATTTTGAGCTTAACGCAGCGAAGGACATTGGATCTAAGTACGTCAACGACACAACCTTGCAATTCGCAAATATTTGAAAGAAAGAAATCTAAACGGAGTGCAACTAAAGAAGGTGGATTTCGTGACTTGTTTGCATTATCTGATCGAGGGCATTTAATGTGATTTTGGTTCCTCGTGTGCCTATCTGCTCCCTCCCAGTTATGAAAAGAAATGTGTGTATTGTCAACACGACCTTTAAACATTTCTGAAAAACCTGATATATGTCTTCATGAATGAATATGATCTAATTTTAACTGACGGGTATATTAAGATTACATAATGTGACCCAGTGGGACCGTAAGAACAACTTGTGAACACTATCTTCCCAGATGTATGGGGCAAGCTGGGAACAGGATCCTTCTGCGGTATCAAAGTCCAAAAGCGATATCATTGATTTGTTCTTTTATTTTTAGCTCATCTGAGCTGAAGGCTCAAATGAGCTTTTCTGATCAAAATTTGTCCATCAGCTCTCCTCGTCGGCGTCGTCGGACCACAATAGGAACCAAGATGTTTATAAAATTATCGAACACACCATGTTAGATATATACAGAAGAAATATAATGTGTAGTTTTGAAAATTCATCAAATTGTATGCAATATCGGCACCTTGTTGACAATTTGTTATCTAACAAAACCAATAGACTCGTATAGTAAGCAGCTTATTACTCGTTATAGAACCTCGTCACATTGTGTGTGTGTGTGTGTGTGTGTGTGTGTGTGTGTGTGTGTGTGTGTGTGTGTGTGTGTGTGCGTGCGTGCGTGCGTGCGTGCGTGCGTGCGTGCGTGCGTGCGTGCGTGTGTGTGAATTCAATGAGCCATATGGCTCACGAAAATAAAGAAACTGAAACTGCTTTTCAAAATATACTTGACACCAACACCATGAGAACGTAAACACCAAGTTTGCGGATCCTAGCCTTACTACATTGTACGTTTATCAATTCAGTTTCATTGTCCTAGCCTTATTAGCACTGTTTCTATCTATTTTTGTGCCAACAAGTTTACTTATGTATGCCCATCTGTAATATCGTATTCAATGTATAAAGTACTTTGCACATATCTTTCCACTTCTTGTTTTGTTCACTGCAAACATATATAGTGTATATTTGTTTAATATGTAATAGTAGATAAACCTCTGTTCTGAAATTAAAAAGAGAGAAGATACACGAAATAAAACAAGAGGTCCATGGGCCACATCGTTCACCTGAGTCATCTTGGTCCATATCTAAAGATTTTACATATATATCCGCATGTAAAATTTGATCTCAGCTGTGGCCCCAACTTACCCCTGGGGGCCATGGGTTTTACAAACTTGAATCTGAACTATGTCAGGAAGCTTTCATGTAAATATAAACTTCTTTGGTCCAATGGTTCTTGAGAAGAAGACTTTTAAACATTTTTTTTACATACAGTATGTAAAACGTCAACGACACAACCTTGCAATTCGCAAATATTTGAAAGAAAGAAATCTAAACGGAGTGCAACTAAAGAAGGTGGATTTCGTGACTTGTTTGCATTATCTGATCGAGGGCATTTAATGTGATTTTGGTTCCTCGTGTGCCTATCTGCTCCCTCCCAGTTATGAAAAGAAATGTGTGTATTGTCAACACGACCTTTAAACATTTCTGAAAAACCTGATATATGTCTTCATGAATGAATATGATCTAATTTTAACTGACGGGTATATTAAGATTACATAATGTGACCCAGTGGGACCGTAAGAACAACTTGTGAACACTATCTTCCCAGATGTATGGGGCAAGCTGGGAACAGGATCCTTCTGCGGTATCAAAGTCCAAAAGCGATATCATTGATTTGTTCTTTTATTTTTAGCTCATCTGAGCTGAAGGCTCAAATGAGCTTTTCTGATCAAAATTTGTCCATCAGCTCTCCTCGTCGGCGTCGTCGGACCACAATAGGAACCAAGATGTTTATAAAATTATCGAACACACCATGTTAGATATATACAGAAGAAATATAATGTGTAGTTTTGAAAATTCATCAAATTGTATGCAATATCGGCACCTTGTTGACAATTTGTTATCTAACAAAACCAATAGACTCGTATAGTAAGCAGCTTATTACTCGTTATAGAACCTCGTCACATTGTGTGTGTGTGTGTGTGTGTGTGTGTGTGTGTGTGTGTGTGTGTGTGTGTGTGTGTGTGTGTGTGTGCGTGCGTGCGTGCGTGCGTGCGTGCGTGCGTGCGTGCGTGCGTGCGTGCGTGCGTGCGTGTGTGTGTGTGAATTCAATGAGCCATATGGCTCACGAAAATAAAGAAACTGAAACTGCTTTTCAAAATATACTTGACACCAACACCATGAGAACGTAAACACCAAGTTTGCGGATCCTAGCCTTACTACATTGTACGTTTATCAATTCAGTTTCATTGTCCTAGCCTTATTAGCACTGTTTCTATCTATTTTTGTGCCAACAAGTTTACTTATGTATGCCCATCTGTAATATCGTATTCAATGTATAAAGTACTTTGCACATATCTTTCCACTTCTTGTTTTGTTCACTGCAAACATATATAGTGTATATTTGTTTAATATGTAATAGTAGATAAACCTCTGTTCTGAAATTAAAAAGAGAGAAGATACACGAAATAAAACAAGAGGTCCATGGGCCACATCGTTCACCTGAGTCATCTTGGTCCATATCTAAAGATTTTACATATATATCCGCATGTAAAATTTGATCTCAGCTGTGGCCCCAACTTACCCCTGGGGGCCATGGGTTTTACAAACTTGAATCTGAACTATGTCAGGAAGCTTTCATGTAAATATAAACTTCTTTGGTCCAATGGTTCTTGAGAAGAAGACTTTTAAACATTTTTTTTCCATACAGTATGTAAAACTTTGATCCCCTATTGTGGCCCCACCCTACCCCCAGGGGTCACAATTTCAACAAACCTGAATTTGTACTATGTCAGGAAGCTTTCATAGAAATTTCGACTTTTCTGGATCAGTGGTTCTTGAGAAGAAAATATTTAAAGATTGTTTTCTATATATTAGTATGTAAAACTTTGATCCCCTATTGTGGCCCCATCTTACCCTCAGGGGCCATGGTTTTAACAAACTTGAATCTGCACCATGTCAGGAAGCTTTCATGTAAATATATCAATGTAAGTTTTTCTTGCCCAGTGTTTCTTGAGAAGATTTTTTGAAGATTTTCCATATTGAAGTCTTCATGATCACTGGAATGAAATGCGTGGCGTACACTCCTTTCTATCGTAAAGTCGTACTTGACTTCTTATATGAGGTTTCACCAACCCTGTATTATGTTGGATTAAGTATCTAAAGAACTCGACCAGGGGGCATTGTACCAAAGATGGTATATTTGTAAATTAATCGTTTCTTTAGTTACTGCTGTATCACTGAATAGACGTATTATACAGAGTTGGCGAAACCTCGTTTGTTTCATGCTTTTAAGTTCAAAAATGATACAATTACTTTGTTGGTTATTTACAATTTGATGTTTCTCGTTTTTAAGAGAACTCAAGTACGACTTTACGATGGAAAGGAGTGCACGCATTTCATTCCAGTGATTATGAAGACTTCAATACTTTTTAACAGAAATACAACACTAACTTTCCTAGTCTAAAACCTGTCCTGAAAACTCAGGGAACTGTCACCGAAAAACAGGCGAAAGGAGTTGTTCTATGTGTTCGATATGTCAGAATCAGAAAATACAAAAGCAATGCAAGTGCCCTGCACAACGTTATATTTTGAAAGATTCATTTGGAAAGATGATACGTCCTGTTTAGGGTTTACAAGTTTCTAGAAAAACTGAATCATCATTCACAAAGAGCAGCAAGCTTCAGTAACTCTAACCAGTTTTAGAGAGTATGGTGATCCGGAAAGACGAATCAAACTCTGAAATTTGATATAAGTAGACTTCTATATGTTGAAAATGTCAATAAAAATTCAAACAATTTAAAGTAGAAAAGGGGTAAAAGTACCTTGCAGAAGTATGTGTTTTGACAGATCCATTTTGAAAGATGATAATTAAGCACTGTGTGTTCTATGTTTTAGAACTATTG
Organism: Ostrea edulis; assembly: GCF_947568905.1. Lineage (NCBI taxonomy): Eukaryota > Metazoa > Mollusca > Bivalvia > Ostreida > Ostreidae > Ostrea > Ostrea edulis. The sequence continues at coordinate 10,104,250 of NC_079166.1, forward strand.
AATTACCACAGAGAGCTGTCGACAAAGTGTATTATCAAAACAATTGAACAAAGGCACCTTTGAAACTAGAAACCGTTTAGAGAGAAGAGCCCTGGATCCAAATCATGACCATGACTCGGACGGTGATGATAGCTAAGTAGAGTTATGGGACATGTTTTAGGAATCTATGTAGCAACACTGGATGTTCAACAGAGGTAATGATATATTATGATTTATTGTAAATAAAGTTCAAGGTGAAATTTAAACTGAGGTGGTTGACAAAAGTAAAATAGACAATGATTGTGGCGTGTGCAAGAGAGCAGAGAAGTTTAAACACGGTAGTAGTATTACCATCGCCGCAAACCACGGGTTATTGTTTCATTCCATTCCACAAGTTTGTGAATGAAACAGTAACCCGTGGTTTGCGATGATGTAATGTTACAAAAGTTTTGATACATTTGATTTTAAAACATCTTCAAAGAAACCAACGTACCGTGTTGAATTTTAATAACGCTATGGAAAAACACCGGCAAAGTAATTAAAACCGCTCTTTATCTATGTGTTTTAGATTTATTGTTCATGATATTTATCCGAAGTCCTCAATTCAATCCAATTCAATTCAATTTATTTCGCTCAAACCATGTTAAACGGTACATGAGGTACAATAAATATAATGCAATGTACATGGAAGAAAAATCGTCAGAGGTTCATATATGGAATAATACAGCTTTCTTGGATACCAGAGGGGAACATGAAATACAATGTATGTATAAATAAACATAATAGTAATACGTTTAAGGGGTAGCAGAAGAACAATTACGAAGAACAACAGATAATCTCAAAAATATGAGAAATAAAAACACAGATTTCTTAATATTTTCATATCTTGAGTTGACAATAAATGTATTAGAAAACTTCAGAACATTTGGTCTTTCATAAAAAAAAAATGTTTATGTATGGAATTGAATTGAATTGCACTCGGCACAACACGGTGTGCATTTGTGTGAATGAATTATTCAACTCAATTTGATTATGAACAAAGTTTATTTAAATACGCTGCACTCATTTCACGGTTTTATGAACGTTAACCTGATTTTTAGATAAGCTCATGTTTATAAATAAGACCCATATGTATATTAAAATTTCAATCGACTATTAGCTTTTGAATTGCTGACTTCCGATATAACAAGTATCGGTTATAACGAAATAGAAAATTATGTCCTGTGAAAGGTGAAGATAACGAACAGCGATCGATCTCATAACTCATATAAGCAATACAAAATAGAGAGCTAGGCAAACACGGACCCCTGGATATACCAGAGGTGGGATCAGGTGCCTAGGAGGAGTAAGCATCCCCTGTCGACCGGCCATACCCGCCGTCAGTTCTATATCTTGATCAGGTAAACGGAGTTATCCGTGGTCAAAACTACAAGTAGTGCGCCAAGAACAGCCTAACAATCGGTATGAAACCAGTCAGACAGCATTTTACCTAATGATAGGTTGTATTAGCAAAATAGATTGTTCAAACGACCACAGAATTTGCGAAAGGCTGACTTTAAACGAGACTGTTCAAACCCTGTAACATTAACTGTCTGTTAGTCATGTGCATCGCAGTCACTGTACCCATAAGCCACTGTAGTATTCATTTCAACGCGATACTAGTATCGAACTTGCATAAAATGTTGAGTCTCAATATCAGAAAGTGTTCCAATTTATAGAGTTTCCGGTTAGATCTTCGGTAATTTGTAATTGACATTTGTAAATTCAAACTAATTATTTCCTATTACTAGATGTAATTTCAAAATTATGAATAATCCTCGATGTCATCCCCTGTAAACTGACATAATATCGTCAGTTCCAGGTGAAAAAAAGTCTAGATACCATATCGGGTATTATTAATCAGAAGATTTTTCTCCAAAACAATTTGAAATCTTGGCGCTTTATTTTTTGTCTCAGGGGTATATACCGATTGAGTCAAACTTGAAAATTACTCAGCTGTAACAATTGAAATTGTTATATATTCGGATATTTCAGGCAATCTGAAAGAAATACGGCTGACAGGATAAATTTTGGTGACTTTGAGAATTCATTTCAGCTTTACATTTTAAAAAAAAAAAGAACATTTTCGATACAAATCCATTGCTTTTAGCGCCAATCACCGGAAAGTAATTAACATGAATATAGCATAATAAAAGGGAAACGTTTCCGGTTTCAGATAATTGATTACTTAATTTCAAACAAAACGAAATCAAGGATGTTCCAGGTTCTATCTAGAAGTATTTTGTATTGTTTAATCGGAGATTACGTTTGTAAATCACAAATCTGTGATGGGTATGTCGATGCTCTCTCTCTCTCTCTCTCTCTCTCTCTCTCTCTCTCTCTCTCTCTCTTTGATTTTTGCATCAATCAATATTGTTTGTACAGATAGTACATCGTATTAACATTTCACGTAAGAAATGATCTGTTGAATTTCTATGATATTTCAGAAGGTGCTGTGATGGCTACATATTCGATCCAGCAAATGCAACTTGCAAAAGTAAGACAAAATTCGAATTTGGCTTATACTTACATAATGTAAATAACTATGTATAATTTGCACCGATACACTGAAGCCTAAATGATAAATATCTCTAGTGGTTGACAAGGTAGATAACTTGACGAGCTAATGCTTTGCAAGGTGGCCGTTATGTATCCGTCTGTTTGTCGGGAGACCTAGTGTCTGTTCACAATTCTGAATTTTTTTTCCTGATTTTAAATCTTACTGTCTTTGAAGAATTTGTGTCTGTACACGAATATTTAGAGATATTACCAACTTTGATTTCGATGTTTAACACGACTGTTCAGCTTAGTAAAAGGTTTCGAAATAATTTTGTTCCAAACTCTGAATAATACAGCACATGCAGATACAGCAGTTTGAACGTCTGCTATTGTTGCACATTTTGTTAAATTCAGAATATCCTTTATTGCAGGTGATACACATAAACATGAAAGTTGTCAACAAAATGTCATGTTTGAAAAAGTTAAAGATTTCGTATTATAGTGATATGTAACAGTAGCATGATTGTTACTGTACCTAACGATAGTAAATACCATTAATTAAACAATGGTGGAAAACATCACATACATTATATAATGATGAATCCTATAACATCGCAGCTTCGGTTACGTGTAGCTCTACTGAAACTGAAATATTTCCTAATTATCTTCTGTTTGTCTCTGAAGCTCTACCGTTCGTTTGTGGACCAGTAGAGCTTCGGTCAGTCTTGCTCCAGACGTTTTTGCTTCCCCCATGGATTGGTCTCTTTCCTTATTACAGGATGCAGTCCCGGATACTTCGGTGTAAACTGCAGTACACAGTGTCCTTACCCTCTGTATGGCCACACCTGTCAGAGTGTGTGTTTGTGTAATATGGATGCATGCAGTCCAGCAAACGGATGTCTACATGTCGTTACGGCAGAAGGTACTAATTGAATTTAATGTACTATTTACTAGAATAGATTGTTTGTCGTGTTAGCTCAGTCGATGGTGCACTCACTTCGTGCGCGATTTATGATTGGATTCGAAACCCGACCGCCACAGGTCAGTGAGTTTTTAAAAACCCAGCGATTACTGTTCTTTTACAAAGTGCTGAGCTGGATAAGTGATGGTTGCGAGTTTTCGCGTGAATTTTTCATAATCAAGGTCCCGTGCTTTGTCAGATTTTCATGCTGGCATTAATTTACGATAACGCGGAAATAACTGAGGAAGTTGATCCCTGGTGTGCATGATTCAGAACGTCCTAGTAACAGACTGGAATAATGTTGGTGACACTGTAGTACATATAAAAATTATTTCCTTTTCATTGTATCTTGTCTAAGTCTCTCTCGAGAATTGTTTACTCATATGGAGACGATACCAAGTCCGGTAAAAGGTTTCAAATTTAGGCCTTTGCTCGACGCTTACCGCCATTGAACAGTGGGGGTTCTTTCGTCTGTCACACCTACTGCGACAAGGGACATCCGTTTTTAAGGTCATTTCCGAGGACCCATGACATTGACACCTGATGCCGAGCGTTTGGTGATGGAACTGTCACTACCTGTTTTAACGACTTAGGTCTGTCGCAGCCGAGATTTGAACCCCGGCCTTCCGCATGCGGGGTGATATTTCCTTTCGGTGATTTAAATCTATAAAAGCACGGAAATAGCAATGAACTCTTTTCTGTGCTTTATATTAATTATTTCTTCACTGAGGGCAGTTATGTTGATCTAAGAGTGTATTGCTGCTATTTCCGTGTTTTATATCAAAATATTTCATATACAATATGTATATTGTATAATCCTCTTAAATGTACATTAAAGGGACTGGTTCACGTTTTTCGAAAGAAATATTTTTTTAAAGCAGTGAAACGTTAATTTTGTAATTTAAAGTATCTTCATTTTGTACATCGTCGGAAACCCACGGTTGATTACGCTTCGTTCTGTGATGGAGAGAGAGGAACCAAGCGTAATAGTGCTTTGTATATTTTTTTGTATTTGACCTTGTATCCATGTTGTGGATCCGACACTTTTAGGGATCGGGTGTTGTTGGAACTTAGTGCTTATATATATATATATATATATATATATATATATATATATATATATATATATGCGCTAACAGTAAAACGTTATTAATTTTGTGTTTATTAGATAGATAGATAGATAGATAGATAGATAGATAGATAGATAGATGGATGGATGGATGGATAGATAGAATAGATAGATATATATAACACGGAACTAAAATCCAATATCACCCGATACCTTGAAGTGTCGGATCGACAAAGTGGATACAAGTCATTCAAAGTTGTTTTTGTAAAGGCATAGGGTCTATCTTTCATCTAAAAAATGACATCACAATATTTTGCAAGAACCCCAAAAAACAAATTTGTAGTATATATTATGAGTTATCTTAAAGTTATCTATAGATGCAGCGCTTTGAAATTGAAGTCATTTTGACGTTTTAGCCCTGTATAAAATTTTTGTCTGGAGGACAATATATTAAAATGATTCCCGCTGATTGGTGGCTACACACAAACATAAGAGATGCGAAGTCAACAGCGTACCAGTTTAGGCAAATGAAAACAGGGAATTATTGTGCAATTACTATCGTATCCAATGTAAACATTCTGAAGAACTTTGTGTGATTTTCTTGTTATGATCTTAAATTTCGCCACCTTTTTGGAACATGCAAAATTTCACTAATATCTTAGACCCTATCCCTTTCATAAAAAGCGCCGATATAACCAACGACAAGAAGAATTCGATACATCCTAGCCTAGGGATGACGGGTCTACTACTCAGGTCAAACAAAAAAGTATGTGTTACTAATAAAGATATCTGCTGCGTCCAGGGGTCCGTGTCTGCCCGGCCCTTCATTTATATTTTTATATACTTGTAGCGACTACGAAACCTTTGTCCACAGAGGAGGAAGATAAGGAGACAACATCCCACCATTCCCAAGCAACAGTTACAAAAAGAAAAGTGTCTACAGTCGTCCAATCGACTACGACCAGGATCCAGTTGCACGAACGTTAGTTAAAGTTAACTGGCCGTTAAAATTTAGTTAACGCGCCGTTAAATTTAACGGCAAGTTAAACGGGTTGCACGAAATTTAACTGACGGTTAACGCTCCGTTAAGTTGCTAATTTAACAGACAGATTTAACTGAGGTACGGGAGGTACATTAAACTATTTAACTAACAGTTAAAACAGGAATGGCGGACTTTTTATTGTTTGGCAACTTGTGGGAGGAAAGAAAAGAGCGGGTTTACAGAGAAAGACAAAGCATGGAAGACCTCAGCGATAAACAAATAACCTCAAGATTTCGATTTAAGCGCGAGTCTATTGAATTTATCTCGGACCTTTTGCGTAATGACTTAATGAGAGCAACAGGACGTAGCCAGTCCATCTCGGTTGAGATGCAGGTAATTTTTTTCTTTCTAACTCTCATACTATAGATAGTTTGAAGTTACCAATGTACAGTGGAATTCCACATTCAACAACAACGAATTAGCATATTTTTATATGACAGAATTGAAAAAATTAAATTCAAGTGACGTTGATTAACATGAAATATTATGAACACATAACCTCAATAATACAATATTTAGTACAATGCTAGCTTGTACAGTTAGTGTAATTTAGGCCTTTAAATTGTTTCATACTATGACAATTGCGAATATATGCATACATGTCGTACCTTATTTTCTTATTTGAAAGCAGTTTACGTGCACATATACAAAATTTGAAATTCCATTATAAAGGGGTCTTAGCAGACTGTGTATTACCTTAGAAGTTGATGTAGCTTATAGTTAAACGATATTTTGAACAAGTCAACCGTTTTTTTGTTTGTTGCAAAAATATTACGTCACTTTGAAGTGAACAGTGACTTCACATGTGACGTAACAATTGTACTACCTTGTAAGCTTATGATCAAATGTACTTTCTCTTTTTCTAAATTACTTCATAAAACGTACCTGATAAGACTATCCTTAAAAATTAATCAGAAAAGGAGTTGAGGGGCTGTAAACTAGAATTTTCCCTTTCCACGTGAAGCTGAAGTGAAGTGTTTGTGCTTTACAGGAATAATTGATCACAGGCACCTGCATGGAGTATGGATATTATCCACCCCCCCCCCTTCCGATTTTTTTTTTTTTGCGGCGATAATTTTCCCCTATCTATTTCATTTCCATTCGTATAAACGTTTAACGTGTTGTTTATTGGTGTTTTGTTTTTGTTAAGCTTTAGAGATTAGCCGGGAAGCTTCTAACGGTACAGTATAATAAATGTGTGTATTTTATACCGCGCCGGTGTTGTAGTGTAGGCCTTTCCCCCTCATAGACTTCCCCCCGAAAAAACGGACCCGGGATAGGGCTCACGGCGGATGTGACCGGTCAACAGGGGATGCTTACTCCTCCTAGGCACCTGATCCCACCTCTGGTGTGTCCAGGGGTCCGTGTTTGCCCAACTATCTATTTTGTATTGCTTATAGGAGTTATGAGATTGATCACTGTTCGTTATCTTCACCTTGCATTTTCCCCCATAATTAAGCGCACCAGCATATGATTCCCCCTTATGTACAAAGTCAGTATAGAGTTTCCCCTTGGGCGGAAAAACAGCCCTGGTATTGAATTTTTCCCCTCCTATTCTATACTGGGACGGTTTTTCCTAGGGGGGAATTGAGCCCGGATTAATTCTTCCTAGGTGGAAATTCTATGCCAGGCCCATCTTTCTGGGGGGAATGTCTATCCCGGGCCCGTTTTTCCGGGGGGTGGGGGGGGGGGGAGTCTATGCGGGGGAAAAAGCCTATACTACAACATAGAAGGTCAACCTCCGTTGAGTGTACAAATGTAGTAATTTTTATATCCATCTTGTAGGTAATGCTTGCTCTTCGATTTTATGCTTCGGGGAGTTTTCTTGAGGTAATTGGGGACACGATGGGTGTAGACAAAGGCACGGTAAGCAGAGCTGTCACCAATGTCACCGAAGCTCTTCTGTCTAAAAAAGACCAGTTTCTGCGGTGGCCTACACAAGGTGATATGATGAAGTCGCAGAGAGTCTTTTTTATGCGTGGAGGATTCCCAGGGGTAATTGGATGTGTCGATGGTACTCACATAAGGATACAAGCTCCAACTCTAGACGAACCAACTTACGTCAACAGAAAAGAGTGGCACTCAATCAATGTGCAAGCTATATGTGACCATGAAGGTAGGTATACTTCATGCCACAAACCGTGAATTTCATACTTTCCTTTTCAACCGATTATGATTATACATCTTATATGTAATCATTACAATACATGTTACTGTACCATATCCATCATCGTCGTATCAGGACAAATCATCAGCATACTTCATGTAACAAAAAGATATTGTATTTTAGGAAAATTCATTAACATTGACGCTCAATGGCCAGGAAGTACACATGATAGTCACATCTTCCGAATGTCCGATGTCAGTTTGTATCTCGAGAGCCACAATCGAAGCGTTGATGATGGAATTCTATTGGGCGACAGTGGTTACGCATGCTCTCGGTATCTGTTAACACCATACCTGCACCCTGCAACACCCTCACAAGAAGCATTCAACTCGGCCCATTGTAAGACCCGTAGCACCATTGAAAGAGTTTTTGGTTGGTGGAAGAGGAGATTTCATGTTTTGCATGGTGAAATAAGAATGAAGCCGGGTAAGGTTTGTAGAGTCATTGGAGCCTGTGCCATATTGAATAACATCGCACTTTTGTTAAAGGAGGACATGGAGGGCGATGGCCAACAAGACGGAAATGGAGTAGGCCATATCAATTACAATGGACCCGAGGACGGAAGAGTTGTGAGGAATTTCATCACCACAACATATTTCTAATTTCAAGTTGAATATGTGCCATGGTGTTTAACAACAAGAATAACTCTTGGTGCAGCTCATGCAGATTCCAACCTCTCCTGCCTAAATCTTAAAGTTTTGATCTAACTTCTAACTATGCTTCTAAGCTGACATGTACAAATTTAACTGTATTATTTTTACTCTGCTCTGTCTCTTAGGTATGCATATTTATTTAGTCTATGTATATATCCATATTTTTGTGTTTGTGTTGCAAACTTTTTTCAGTGCTGTGCATCTTAGTATAGCTAGTCCCTGTGTATATATATACATGACTTGTGATGTCTGTATACATGTATGCGTCCTGTTTTATTTCAAATTTCTGTTTTTATGTCTATGCATGCAATTATATATCATTAATGCTTTGTGTTTTTTATGCTATATAGTCGGTTAAAGAGCTCTTAGCTCATGTTTATTGTTACCTGTATATAGTTCCGACTTTAAATAAAAATTACTTACTTACTTATGAAAATGAAACATTCGCACATACAATGTCTCTCACATACGATAATTTGAGCAATAAATTACTATCATATGGATTTAAAAAGGATTTAATTCTTATACAAGTAATATATCGTCATTTCCCGTAAAGGAATATGTAGCTGTATATATAGTATCTCGGTGCGAGATTCAACCTGATGTACTGTGTTACCAAAGTCAATCTTGTAAACTCTTGAATTGATTAGTGTTAATCCTTTTTGTATAAGTTCACACACATGCGTTCACAACTACCACTCCCTAAAAACTCGTTCTTCAATTTCTGATAAAATACTCATCCTACAAATATCTATCTCAGCAAACACTATTCACAAAGACGTACAAAAGAGTTAAAAGACGAATACGATGACTATGTATAAATGGATTAGTAACAAGGTGAAAGAATGAATGAAATTGAATTCAACAGGCTGATGATTCTCTTCTCCCTCTTGAACAATGTCACTTAAATTTCATTGATAGCCTGTAAGGCAAACATGGCACTTTCATTTTGGCTTACAGTCTGTTTTAAACATTCAATCTCCAGAGACAGCTTTACATTTCTTAATCTCAAGTTTTCTTTTTCCATATCGTCTCTATCCATTTCCTTTTTTAATTTCATAGTCTGAAGCTCGAAGTGTGTTTTCTGACAACGTAATACCTGTAATGTTTAATGAACGTAATATATTTTCAAACTCAAGGTTTTACACCATACTAGTAATTTTTAAAAAATTTATCTATTATTATCAATACATGTATATATATATATAATTATTTTTTTTTTTTTTTTTTTTTTTTTTTTTTTTTTTTTTTACATATTTTTCTATATTATTATACGTATGTGCCACCTCATATTGCATTTTCTGCAATTCTTCCATTGATACTTTTTTCCTCCTCTTTGGTTCACTTTCTAAAGTTTCGGAGACAGCAGGTTCACGGATTTCATGTATCTCGTCTGCTTGGGGTGCAGTCAGATTACTAAATCAAATGCAATATATTATTTAATTTAATACTTACAAGGAATTGTCCGGTTGGGAAGATTTATGTCAGTCTCGGTTGATGGTTAACGACATTTTGATTTTAGTCTGGACATACCATACTAAACTTTCATTATACTTTTAAGATATACCTTTCACAATTCGAAGTACATGCAGATTCAGGTATGGAAGCTGGTACTGAGTCCACAGGATCAGTTGTCTGCATCTCAGTAATAGTGAGTCCAGAAGGATTTTCCATCACGGCTGTACTTAATGAAACTTGAAAAATTAGTTATACCTCAGCAATGTTATAGTCGAATTGGTATAATCTTTAAACATGTATTAAAAAAAGAAAAGAAATTGCATTATACTACTAATTATTTGCATTCACCTCAAAATCAGAAAATTCGTCGTGAATTGTCATTTACAATCATGTTCTTCAAGTCAAAATTTATATTGTGTATGTGCACATTATGCAATGCATATTTATTATTTTATCCGTGAATATAGATTTATTCAATTCATTTAATTTATTCATTGATTGACTTTGCACGTTGGGATAAAATCACGTTGCACATGATGAGAGAGATATAAATAAACTAAATACTTCTAAAACATTTATATATTTTTTCTTCTTCATAAGTACATTGTACGGTTGAAAAGCTACATACTCGATGTATAACTTTCCACTAGACCTATTTTGCCAACAACAAACTGGCTGGACAGGTATATAGTGTCGCCTTTTAAATTTGATTAGGGGGGGGGGGGGGTGATACAACAATTGTCTAAAATAAAAAAATATCAAGCAAAATAAAAGGGATGATAAATACTAAAGATGGTCTTTGGTCCAAACTTCAAAATTCTAAATCTTTGGAGGTCCCGAGTGTTGGGTGTTCGTCCTTCATCAATGGTATTCGCCGACGACCGTTACCGGTTCTAAAAATTATGTCGTTATGGGGGATACGTTAAAACGCTTTATTTCACTTAGACGCTTGTAAACACTGAAATGGAAAGAGAAACTTACGTAAAGTTTTCCGTCTCTCGACTCAAAGACGAGTTAAAGAAAAAAGGAGCCACCACGAGAGGCAGAAAAGCCGACCTTATAGACAGGTTTGTAGTTTCATACCTCATAGCCGTTATTTTCGTTTGTAATATTTCAACAAATTCGTAGCTCTGCACCCATGCAGACGACGGAGGATGTTTACGCCGGCATGATTATGCCTAAATATTGTTTTGATGCTCAGTGCGACAATTCTTTTATCAAAATGCATCAAAATTCAATAAATTAATGTGATATAAGTTATATTTATGTCATCAATTATACGTAATAATTATAGTACTATACGGACTGTTGTTAATATTGTAATACATGATACAATGGCATTCACTGACATGTACTAGTACGTCTTGGTACCTAATATTTTTTTTATGGGAAGTGGACATTGTACAGTACTTTATTGTAGGCTTAAGGCATATGATAGAAATAAAGATTTCAAGAATGACCCAATTCATATACCTGAGCCTTTGGAAGTTGATTGGCCAACGAGGGGATTTCAACAGCTCCAGGAATCACATAAAGAAGAAATCCCAGAGATAGGCATTGAGCAGATAGACATGTATTTTGTACATAGATTAGCAGGTTTGTTCTTATAATTTACTTGTATGATTAAGAACAACATTTTTTTAAAACATACATCTAACATTAGGAGTCATTTAATGAATGTGCAATATCTTATAGAATAATTTGTACATATATATAATTATGTGTTTATAAGTAAATAAATTTTAAAATCATGAGCTTGTACTTATGTGTAGGTGACAGACAAAGCACTGGTGATGTCAAGGCTATCGAGAAAGGAAGGCTGCTTGTTGAAAGTGATAGAGTCTTGGCTGTGTCATATTTAAAGGAAGATAATTCCCTGTTCTTTACAGGCATTGTTGGCGCAACCATGAAAACAAAGGCAAGTATTACATTTAATTTGTGGATATAATATACATTGTAGTACTAATTGTACATGTACCATGTATGTTATCAGTTATTTTCTCTTATTTTATTACTCTGTACTGAGATATTTTTGTAAAAATAACTAAAAAAAATTATATTACCCAGAATACATGTATGTATTTCAAATTAAAGGTAACATACAACTTCAAATTAAAATTTGACAAAAACTCGGGAGACATCTTGAACAGCCATTGTGAGTGTCCTGCAGGACGAGGTCCCCATGGAACTTGCAAGCATCTTGCTGCTGTTGCCATAGTTTTACTCTCTTGTTCTGAAGGAAAAGGTTTGAGGATTCAGAGATCATGCACAGAAAACCTGCAGACATTTCATAAACCCAAACATTCATACTCAGGTAAAAATACATGAATATTATGTGATGTTCCATGATGAACAGAAGCAATAGTTTTATGACCATATATTGAATCAAGTACAATAATTTATTTTTTTTCCACATGTTTAACATATTCAAATTTTGATATAGGTTCACCAGTCAAAGCTGAAGATCTGCCCAGGAAGCGGAATCTGACTGATGATTTTTTAAATGATCCCCGCCCTGAACATCTAAAAGGTGTAGCTGGTTACCCGGATAGGGTTCGCAATATGGTCTTAAACCATTGTGCAGAGACCTCAGACAATCTGACATACAGATATCTCATCGAGAAAGCAAATATTCAGGTAAACATAAGCATGAAAATGCATTACTCACACAAGCAAGAATCTCACTTAATGTCCCTGTACATCGCTAATTATAAGCAGTGTCAAGTCAAAAGTATCTCGCTAGTGAACTTATAGCAAGCTATATTAGTAATGCATATAAAATGTTGATTTTAAAATTATAAGTCTGTTAATCTAAAGCAGTAAGTAGTGATGGGTAAAACTGCACATATAAAATAAAGTGTTTAATAACAAACAAACTGTAACACCTTTTGTTTCACTAGGCAGCAGTATTGGACCATGATTATTTGGAAAGACCCTTCACAGAGTATTGGGTTCAACGAGCTGTTGAGGTAGGTCTTTTGTTAATTGGCTTAAACTGCATTTCAACAAAATTAAATTTTATGACATTTGTGCAAATGTTGTATATGTGTTAAAATAAGATATAATGTGCAATGTAAATTGATTGCAAGAATTTTTTCTCATGTTCATATGTATTACTAATACCATGCAATTTTATACTACAAAACACAGTACAAGATATATGGTTTTTGTTATATACAATTTTTTAAAGGTAACAGCAGATAAAGTAGTTGCCATTGAGGAGCAGACACGTGGACAAGCCAGCTCAAATAATTGGTTCAAGGAGAGATCATGGCGGATCACAGCCTCAAGATTTGGAGATATCTGTTTAGCTACAGACAGGCGTAATAGGCAGAAACTCTGCGAGTCCCTATACCAGCCTTCTGCTGCTGTATTTCGCAGTGAAGCTCTAGTCCATGGAAGTACCTACGAGACACGTGCTATTAGGTATGTTTTAGTGTGAGCTAGTCAGACAATCACGTGTACAGCAGAGACCTGGTTTGTAAATCTTAACGCTCTATATAAGCATTGGTCAAATCAGTAAATTATTATTTACATATATTATATGCCTTTTCTTATTTTTATCTCTCATTACAGATCCTTTGAAAGAGAGACTGGCCAAGGTGTTCAAAGATGTGGTTTCTTTGTTGATATGGATCGACCTTACTTGGGGGCATCACCGGATGGACTCGTTGGCAATGATGCACTAATTGAAGTCAAATGTCCCTTTGCTGGTCGCTTTGAGAAGATTCAGCCTGGAAAGTACTTCCCATATCTAACAATGGACTCTGTAACTGGTGAAATGAAATTGAAACCCACCTCTAAATATTTTTTCCAAATACAAGGCCAAATGCTTATTGCCAAAAAACAAATTTGCTATTTTGTTGTATACACTTTCAAAGATTTGTTCATCCAGAAAGTACATATTGATGTAGAATGTTGCCAGAATTCTCTTCTTCCAAAGCTTGATGTATTCTATGATAAATTTTTCATGCCATACTTGTTATCCTTGCTGTAAAGTGGAAGCATATATGCAAACTTGTGTAAAAGTTTCTTCTAAATGATTTATCGAGACAGTTCATTTTTTTTATACAGAATCTTTTTTGTATTCATGATTTCATTAGAGTCTGCAAATGATTCTTCATGTTTTTTTGCCTAAGTTTCTGCCCAGAATGCCAATCAATTTCAGATGAAATACATTGCATATCCATGATATGAAATTTTCTGTATTGACAATATACATGTAACAATGCATAGATGTTGGTTATATAAAGTGTTAAACTTTTTAAATTGATTTTTAAAAAAAGATATTGTACTTTGACCCTTTCAAGGTAAATAGCTTTTACACTTAAAAGTTGATATGTCTACCAAGATCCTTGTATGATGTATCCCTTTGAATATTGACAGCACATGTTGCATAAAGGATACAAAAAATGTACGATACATTTAAAACTTGTAAGCAGAAATATGAACACAACTCTCAAGGGATTCACTGTATGTGCAGGGCATACATTTATTAAACTTAGACATGTATGCATGTACATTTTGATATACTACTGGCACATGTTTAAGCACTTTTATCAACAATGCAATTCCTAAAATTTGACAACATAAAACAAATGTACACAATTCTGGAAGCTAGGGGGATTTTTGACATTGGTAGCTCATGTTTCAAAATTTTGAACCTCTTTGCAAGCCCAATCACCCTCTCTACATGAATACGTTTTGAGGCAACTCGCCTATCTCTAACTATTTCTTCGGGGTCAAGTTGGCTTTTGCCCTTGAGAAACGTAGGTGTATTAATAAAAACATTCTGATTCGCAAATAAATCTTGAACAAGAATTCCCCGATCTGCCATAATGCTGTCACCAGCATCAAATTTGCCTACATCTAGCAGAGTAGAGTGTTCAGTGATTTGTCTGTCAGACACAGAGCCCCCATAAGTAGAGGATACATAAGATACTGCTCCATTTGGAGTTACACCTACCATGGTTTTCAACGTGTTTTTGTGTTTATAAGAAGACCATGTTTTGGATTGTGCCTCAACATTTGATGGTTTGTGAATTGGTTGCTCGGTTGCATCTAAAATTACGCGTGTATTGGGAAACTTTTTAGCAAAATCTGTTGGCATATGTTCTTTAATGATGTCTTTAGAAGGCCAGAATTGTTCCTCTAACTCTTTTAATTGAAAATACAAGAAGTTAATCCAAGTTGTTACAATTTTAGAAACAGTAGATTCACAGACTTTAAAGAGCATAGCAAGTTCCACATCTTCTTTTGCTTGTCTGAGTTTCATCAGAGTTAAAAACAACTGATCTTGTGGACTTAATAAGCCACATTTGTAATTCAAGTCAAAAGCTGCTGGCCCAAGAATATTAAAGAGAAGCATGAAATGATCATAGCCATTCAAACCAGTGTAATAAGAAAGCATCTTAGTGTCCAGTTTCATACCTTCAATTGAAAATCTACCTAAGGTAGGTATGTCACACTGGATTTCTTTCTCAGCTGTTGAACACATTTCTTCTGGCATGGATGTGGACATACTTGTAGATGACTGATCTACGACAACTTCGTGATGTACAATCAATTCATCCATATACATGGGCAGGTCTTCAATCATTGGAGTACATGTATCTTGAGTAGACTCTCGCAGCCTCTTTCGCTTAGCTCTGTCAGACTCCTGGGTAGTACTGGTATTCTTGAAGTCAAAAACAGAGGGCGCAGCTCCATACTTAAGTCGTCTTCGTTCACCTGTCACAAATTGAATATGTTACAGGAATGTTGGTTGTAAGTTATACTTTATATTTAAAAGCTTTAAGATTCGCTAATTATAAACTAGATTTGTTATAATTGATTTACATAAATAGTCATGTAGCAAATTCAACCTTGCATTTTTAGCAGTCACTTCTACTGTAAAAAATATTAGGTGGGGGGGGGGGGTCACCAAATATATGAAAATAACACCAGAAAATGGTGATTGTTAATGTGGAGACCCAATCTAATTAAAATTAGATCTTCCATCCGCTCCCCAGTTTGGGGAGCGGATGGAAGATCTAATTTTAATTACATTGTGTGGAGACCAGGACTCAGCTGGTTATATGTGTGTATATATATATACATATATGGTATCATAGCACTCTTTCATCCTGTAACGTTTTATCAAAGCAGTATATGTCTCGTCATATAGCCTAGTATTATATTAAATGAATACTGTGATACATACCACATGTCAGTAGTTGCACCTGAAAAAGAGTAAAAACAAACCACAAAGCAACGCATTCAAGAATGTAAAAAAGAACGTTATCAATACACGAATACAAGACAAAATGAAGAAACTTTATAAATCAATATTTGAAAGAAGGAAAAATTCAAACAATTCAACAAATCAATTGACGATGCAGCTTTATATAACTGATTGATAGGACCTCGATCTAACCTGATTCGGTGATTTTGTAGTCATCTTCTGTGAAGTGTATATGGCAAACAACGTCTTCTTTTCCTGGGTTCCATAATTTTTTTGTTTTCCTATCCATCCGTTTGATCGCTACCCTCCATTTCAAGAGTAATTCCTGATCTGTGGGAAACTTGTGACCCCCAAAACCACCACAAAGTGGAACACAACAATATTTCACCATTGTTTACTTCAAGCGTCTAATTGATAAAGCGTTTTCAGTATCCCCCATAAACCGTGACTAATATTTAAAACCGGAAACGGTGCTGGTGTAAACTATTGTTCAAGCTTGCAAGGGGAGGGGGGGGGGGTTCAAGATATCTTTCTATGAAAATGACTAAACTTTATCATACGTTTAAAATTAACGGAAATTAAAGAAAATAAACCTTGCCCCCCCCCCCCCCTTACAAAAATGTCTGATGCCGGAATGCAAGGTGGTCGATATAAATGACGTCACAATTTTGTAATATGTGTGGTGATGATGAGCTGTTTAGGCCTAGTCTGAAGCGAGTTAAAGACCTTTGAAGGTTGATCTCATCGAGAATTTATTCGGAAATGTAGCAGACAGAATGTTTATTTCGTTTGTGAATGAAATAACTGGATTTTTCTAACAACATACTAGACTATTACACAGCTCTTAAGTCTCAATGCAGTGAAAGGGGTTTTATAGAGCCTTGCAGGTTTATAAAGGGGGTATGCATACATGTATGATACCAGTCTCACTACCGTAAGTACTCTTAGTTTAATATCGATATATATATTTATATTCACATTTAATGCAAGAAAATTTAAGTTTGTGTTATAATTAGCTCTGAAAATACATTAGGCCCTAAATGACACCTCCATGCTCTTTATATGACGTCATCAGTTTGTGTGTGTTTTGTCAAACGACAACGTAAATAGAAGATAGACTGTCAACATTCTTATAAAATGAACTTGTAAATAATATTAAATGCAATTTCAGTGCTTCATATATAAGAATTATTATAAAATAATTAAGAGTTTAATTGCATAAAGTCATACATATGCCACGAATGCGTATATTACGGTATTACAATGTATATATATGTACCTGCAGGGGGTGGCATTGACGACTCGAAGCCACCGACAATGCCACTGAAGTTTGGCCTGTCTTTCATCATTCCGATGATTTTCTCCTCAGCGGCAGTCGGTGGCTTAGGCGGGGGGCCTCCACCTGTCATCTTCAACGACTTCTTCGCTTCGCTGAAGGTCTTCTTTGCCCCCTGCTGCAAATTCCCCCACTTAAACTTGACCTGATCTACTGTCCTCCTCTGCACACCCATTGCATTGATGTTTTCGGTCAGCTCCTGCCATTTTGCGTTTTTCTTAGCGTTAGTTATTAGATTCGAATGCTTGGCCTTTAAAATATGTTCATTTTTTTCAACAAAATCCGTCAGCGCGCTTATCTCTGCTAGGCTCCAATTACAACTTCTGCTCTTCTTTAAAATAGTGGCCATCTTTTTTTTCAGTAGGGAAGGTAAAATGCACGTGCAGACGGATTTAACGAAAGTTTAACAGAGTTTTCTCTGTTAAATAATAGTTAGTTAATTAGGAGTTAATAACTTTTCGTGCAACTCAATTTTAACTATCTATTAGCTAACTAACAGTTTAAAATTTAACTATTAGTTACGGACTTAACTCGAAGTTAATTTAACTAACGTTCGTGCAACTGGATCCAGACCAGTAAACAAACAGACTACTAAAGACTCCTATCCCTATCTGATAGGCATTTTCGTTCTCATTTTGGTATTGACTTTGGCTTACATTGGACAATGTTTCTACAAACGTTTATTCAAGGCAAACAACGCCAATGATATTTCTCAACCCGGGATATCGGAGGTCCCTGGAAACGAAAATGAATTGGATATGAGGATACCATATGACGTAATAGAAGACACAACACATAGTGACGTCAGACAAGTCAACTTACTGACTTACAGGAACTTCTACAACTCAGCAAATGAGACGGTTCAGCCTTACGAAGCCGTCGAAAATGAAAAATCTGAGCATGAAAAGCTATTGCTGCAAAATATTAAACCTGAAGAGAATGTCAGCGATGAGTTGAAATCCAAGGAGAGGCAGATTCCCTCTCTAGAAAAGCCTGAAAATGCCTATTTGACTGTCTTGGCATGATGTGTAATTATTCAGACTAGCAATCCTGAAAATGCCTATTTGGGTGTATTGGCCTGATGTGTAATTATTCAGACTACCAATCCTGAAAATGCCTATTTGACTGTCTTGGCATGATGTGTAATTATTCAGACTAGCAATCCTGAAAATGCCTATTTGACTGTCTTGGCATGATGTGTAATTATTCAGACTAGCAATCCTGAAAATGCCTATTTGACTTTACTGACTTGATGTGTAATTATTCAGACTAGCAATCCTGAAAATGCCTATTTGACTTTACTGACATGATGTGTAATTATTCAGACTAGCAATCCTGAAAATGCCCATTTGACTGTATAGGCCAATCCGAAAACATGAGTTATCTTTCCTTGATCCGGAACGTAGTACGCTTGCGTAACAGTAGGTTAAGACTTCCGGGTAGTATATTCGAGAAGCGTCATTATCAACAGTGCAGAAGGCCGCAAAGATAATGCTGTATAATTTTACAGTAATCACGCCAACAAACATGTTAACGTTAATAAAAGATCTCAATGCATAGGTTTACTTCATACACGTGAAAATAACCAACTTTGCCTGTAAAAATAATAGAAAATTAATGTTGTAAGTAGAGGAGGACACCCTCCCCCCCTCTCCGATAGGATGTTCTATCGTTAAACTGATGTAATTTCCTACGACGGGCCTGTCCCGAGACGCAGTAAGATTATTCTAACTAACCCCCCCCCCCCATTTTCCAGGATTTCACGTGTTTTATAACTGAAATTAGTATATATCATATATTGCATACATTTCCTCAGGATCTTTAGCCCGTGTTTTAATACAGTCAGATTTATAATAAAATATCAGAAGTTACTTGTTCAATATCAATGTAGTACATTCAGTGATGAAAGTTCTGCCACGATGTACGTCTAGGTATGTCGGACTGACACATCTGGATTCTGAAAATGTTCATCTCCTTCGATTGGTGAGTAAAATTTGTAAATGAAGCAGAGGCCACTGACAGATTTCCAGCTGTCTGCCCACAAATTTTATACAGTTTCAAATACAAGTATAACCATAAAGAATTTCGTCGTCACAAACCATCTTTAAACTGACATGCAATGCTTTGAAAATAAAATAACGTATAATTGAACACCCTGAATTTATAGTCGGCAAGAGTATGTACCTGTAAATACAGCCATTTTGAGTAAAATATTCGGAGTTTTACTCAAATTATTTTGTAAATTTGTGGCGAAAGGGGGTGTCTAAATCTGTCATTGCAATTTCTTTTATGACACGATACGTGCCTATACATAATCAAATAGATTTCAAGGGGGCTAAAACGAATAAAAGAGGGAAGATACAGAGACGTCAAAAGCATTGTATTAGGGGGGGGGGGGGTAAACTTACCTATCCCCCAGAGAGTACATTTGAGAATATGCCCTCCCCCCCCTTCCGGGATCACACAGGTCTATGAAAAATAATTTATATCAGTCTAGCAATATTCAACAAAATTAATAAAAAATATTATTTAGTTACCTATTTTACTGCATTTTAAACATATCAGTTGATATTAACAATCCTAGCTTCATGCTGCAGTGTACAAAATGATTTGCACGTCCACGTCCAGGTACTTTGCAGAAAGTTACCCAATGATTGCAATCTGGTTTATTTTTGAAAGAGTCGATTGGTGGTGGTGGAATAAATTTAGCCCTGATAAAACAATGAAAGCGTTGATTTCCTATTTTAATTGATTTCTTTTATTTTGAAAAGAGGGGGGGGGGGGCATTTTACATGTATGCAAGATCTTCTCACCACAGGCACTCGACGTTTTAAATATCTATAATAAAAAAAATTGCCTACAAAATAATTATGTCAGTCGTTATTGGATACATATGTAAACAAATGAATGTCTGGGTGATTTCCAATTTAATTTTTAAAATCCCCCCTCCCCCCGAAAATCACTCCCGACTCGATCAAGAAATTCTTCTTCTTTTTTTCCATTAACATTTTCTAACTCACTCGTACAAATGATTTCAACTGTTCTCGATTTTGAACAGCGCCCATACTAATAATATATGAGCAGTCTGACTGTGTTACTACCCGGAAGTTGTCATATTCACACTAAATGTAAGAATACAAAGAGAGATAACTCACGTTTTCGGAAAGGCCTATTGGCATGATGTGTAATTATTCAGACTAGCAATCCTGAAAATATCGAAAACGTGTGTTTTAATGCTTTGTCACATTATCCAAAACTAACACTGTGGCCTGTTTTACCCCCTCCCCAAAATCAAGACTAATATCACTCCAAAATAAACCTAACATTCGGAATTTTTTGTTTCTTTTTTCAACAATTAAATTGAATGATGCAATTTTTTGTTATTTAAATGCAATAATTAGGAGCAATGTTAAAGAAACATAATTGTAAGAAATATTTAATTTCACAATTACCCATTTGATTAAAAGTACTTCTGTGAAAAATCTGTTAAAATCTGTTATGTCCCCGTACAGTAGTGTGAAAAATCTGTTATGTCCCCGTACAGCAGTATGAAAAAGGAAAGAGGAAAAGGCCAACACAATGACCTCCTCCAATTTTTGAGAAAGAGTTTTCAAATTTTACACAAAGTTAGTGAATAAATAATTTTACAATGATTTTTGTTTCATGATATTTTGAAGCGATCGATATTTTATTGTTTATGTGTGATTCAACAATACAATTAATTCCTGTATAGATATTAGGACACGCCTCCTGACTGGAACTTTAAACTGTGCGGCGAAATATGAACCGTTTCTTGTAAATCATATACCATGAACTGGGGTTTCTTTTACACACCAGTATGAAGGAAAGTTTAAATATGAACTGTTTAATGCCAGTTTTACACAACAGATATCTCTCGGCCATAATAGTGTGGGGGGAAAGTGACACGTTCATAATGCTATTTTGGACACCCCCAGTAATTAGGCAGACATAGAAATAGAGAACTTGTATCCATTTTATACAATAATCAGACTCGGGTTAGCTACGATAAACCAACAATGAAAAATGTAAAAATGAATGAATAAAAATGTTTAACTGTGGGAACATAATCCCATCGTACAAAAACAAATATGACAACTCGGAACCCCAAAAATTATAGGCCTATTGCTTCTATTAGCTGTTTACATGTAGGTAAATTTTGAATGATTAATTACGCAAAGAGAGTCCAATTGATTAAATATGGATACGCACTGTTGATTTTGAAGAAAACTTTTTGAATGATTATGTAGATCAGGATTCAGATGTTTGTGCATTTTCCCCCTTAATCAGAAAGACAACCCCCTGTGATTCATTCTGGAGAAGTCAAGCTGGCTTTCAACCCCACCCCCACTTTAAACACAATACCATAATTTTTCTTTTTTCACATGTACACTGACAGGAATTTTTAAGAAACACAAAAGAAAATTACAATGCGGTTTCATTGATTTTGAAAAGAAATGCTCAATTCAGTATGTCATGCAATGGTCGGCATTTTCTAGGTTTGTCAATAAAAACAAGAAATAGAGGTGTTCAATTTTATTCATAACATTTCAAGGTGATACAGAAGCAAAAAAAAAAAAAAAATAGAACACTGTCAAGCCCAATAAAAGGAAAGTGCATTGCTAGAGAAACAAATGTCAATAATTCATCAAACCATTCAGGTGAGCTACAGCATACAAAACAATCACCGGGGGGGGGGGGGTAGTGTACCAACATCATACTGCTGCGATTATGGGGAATTTCAAACAGTATGTGTGTGTATTATAGGAGAAATTTCAAACTGTGTGTGTATTATATGAGAAATTTCAAACTGTGTGTGTGTGTTATATGAGAAATTTCAAACAGTGTGTGTATTACATGAGAAATTTCAAACTGTATTACATGAGAAATTTCAAACAGTGTGTGTGTGTGTGTGTGTGTGTGTGTGTGTGTGTGTGTGTGTGTGTACTGTAGGAGAAATTTCAAAATGTGTGTGTGTGTATGTGTGTGTGTGCTTCCATCGTAAGTAGTCCGTAATATGACAATACTGAAATATGTTTTTAACCTGAAGCCCTCAGTATGGAAAGTTTGACTACAGTGTTTCTAAATCATTGATATATAAAGCAGGACTGTCCGTGAAATCACTGGAGGCATTCATTCAGGATTTAATATTGATTAATATGTCGTTTAGTCAAATTAATTTATCAAAATCCAGCGATATATCATTCAAATTAAATTTGATAAAATATAGGAAATTGTATTTGATATTAATATTATTTTATATGCTTACACCAGTCTGGAGCTAGTGCCTTGCCTTTTGCACCATTAAAGTGCTCAAGAGTTGTGGAGACCTGCTTCAGACTCCATAATTTAGCAATGGACGAGAGAATCCCTTTGAAACACAAAGGACATGCTATTGAGAAATATGGAAATAATAACATTTTTAGAGACGATGCTCCTGTTTCTGATCAGGAGCTGAGACAGCGAATAGCGAATTTATTGTGATGTAAATACAGAAACAAAATCATTCAGATTGAGTAATTATTTCCGTAAAAACTAGATTCTAGCTAATCTGATTAAAATCAGATCCTCGATCCTCTCCTCTTTTTTTTCTTCTTGTCGCTAGCCTCGTGTAGCGACAAGAAAAAAAAGAGGAGAGGATCGAGGATCTGATTTTAATCAGATTGGATTCTAGCTACCGGTACCCTCTGAAGAGCATCGGCTTTGGGGGCTTCAATGCTCTTTTTCTCTTCATCTATTTCATTTCTTCTTTTCTTTATTTTGTTCAACTCCTCCATCTGGCTGTCTTCTGTACTCCTCAGTTTTCCTGCGAATAAAAAAAAATTAAACATAGTTTGTCAGGTGACCCTTTACAAAGATACCATAAATATCCCAACGGACTTTACAAAGCGATCAACATATTTTTTTTAAAATCGTTCAATACACCATCTCGTGATACTTTTATCTTATTTTTATATAAAATATAATTTTCCCCCTGAATAAGCATCACGAGATCGCTTTATCTCACATCATATGGTAATGCTATCCTTTATGTTACACGTAGGACTGATTCTCATATACATGTATAACGAATGCACAAGAATCATTTTCGCACGATACTACAAATATATATTTTAAAAAAGGGGGGGACATTTTTGAAAAGCTCATTTTCAAACTATTGTAAAATAAGAATGTTTCGGTGAAGATATCTTTATGAAATTTGATAGGCTTCAAAGATTATCACCACGGCAACAATTTGATACATTATTCTTTATTTTACCATCAATGCATATGCATACTCATTGCATTATCAGAAACTGCATTTACCACCCCGAGGAATTTATCATGTGTATGAAGATGCGGCACTTGCTAAATTCGACATTTAAACACCATAAAACAATCCATATAGTTTCTTATTATGCTCATATATGATATGGGAAATTTTGAGGTTGAAATGGTCGGGGAACCCTTCCAATGGATGCAATTTCGTTTATAATGTTTATAATACCACATTGATAGCTTACTAGTTGTGGGTTTCTCCTTTTTCTTGCTCTCTCGTGGAAGGGGAGGAGGAGAGTCTTCACAAGAGTCATCCTCATTAAATTCCTATCGCTATCAACTTTTTAAAAAAAATCTGCTCAAAGTAGAATTCAATGCATATATGTATTGTAATTTAAACCAAAGTCACAGGATCTGGGGGAAAAAAATGGTTTGTATGAAATATATAGTAAAACTGTGTCTGGGAATAAACTTATGGGCAACTTCGGCACATGTATATCTGTTGATGATATTGGAAGCTTTCAATTTTGAAGAATTTTTAATTTCATTCAATCTATACGAAAATTACGGAACGTACATGTATAACATTACATAGTCTACATATTTCAGAAAAAAATAATTTTACAACCAAGGAACATTAATGTTGACCGTCTTGAAATTTATTCCATCCAATCAACCAAGCTTTAAATAAGAAAGAATTGCATCCTCTGACCTATAATATACAATTTGTATAGCCTCCAGGTTATAATCATGATAATAATGGTAACAACTGCATATATTGAATCCCTTTTTAAATTCATGGGGAATACAAAAACATTCAGATAGATATTAAAAGGAAAGAATGTTTAATTGAATATTGGTTATTGCAAATTAACACCACCACCCCCCCCCCACTTCACCAAAAAATTAAAATAAGGACTCAATATGCAGCCCTTGCCCTCTTTAATATATCGTTATCATAACTTGGAGGATATAGATATTGTAAATTATAGGTCAGCGGACACAATTCCTTTCAACACTGTCGCCATTATTCATTGAGTTCTTTACAGACTAAGAGTTAAACCTAGTCATGAGCAGGCCTAAATTTAAACCATAAATTTAGTCGGGTGCAAACGTAGTCTTTTTTATGAAACGCGACTTAGTCCGGTTTTCTGACTTAGTCCTGTTTCTACGCCCGACTAAGCTTACGTCTGGTCGTAGGCCTTTTTGTGAAACTGGTCCCGGATGTCGAGCATTTGGCGATGGAACTGTCACTACCTGTTTTAACGACTTAGGTCTGTCGCAGCCGGGATTCGAACAAAGCCCCTGGAACCTCCTGGATTTTAAACATTTTATAGGACTTGAAAAATGTCCTAGATGTAGTAGTCATCTTTACTATTGTCTTTCAATTTAACAAGGTGACATTAATAAAATGACGCAAAAATTTTAGGAGTTGAGGAAACAAATGTACATGTAATTTCTAGCAATAAAGTTAATTCGATGCAAGGTGAAGATAACGAACAGTGATCAATCTCATAACTCCTATAAGCAATACAAAATAAATAGTTGGGCAAACACGGACCCCTGGACACATCAGAGGTAAATCACAATTTTTTGTCATTTACTTTTTCAAAAGTGTAGGAAATTATTGCTTCTTTTATCGTTTACATTATTTCTAAACAAGAGACCAAATTTACCTCAAATTAAAAATTAATGTTTAGGAGGAGGGGGTGGCTACTCCACTCCGTAAATCCGTCATCGTATTTAAAGTACATAGACCACGTGAATATCAGCCTCGTCGTCTTGATATAGAACTTGATATTTACAACGACATTCATACTTTGTATAATAAAATTAAATTCAAGTCTTTAAAGGAACGAAACAATGTCAATGCAGAAGTTGAGGGTGGGTGGCTGTAATCTATCGTGTGAAAAGCTCAAAATGAATACGCGTAAGTTAACTCAATTGTCAACCATGTGTTCAATGAAAACACATGCAGGCGCGTAGCCAGAACGAAAATTATGTGTACGCAATGCACGCAAGAGGTCTGGGGCCGCCAGTGGGCCGAGGACAAAGCCCTGGTAAGGACAAAGGGGCGAAGTACCGGAAGCTCCTGGGTTTTACCAATGAAATAACCAATTTTCTGAGTGGAGAAACCGTGTTTCTTGTCAATTTCCCAAACAAATCGAATGTAGTAAATGTTTTCTAAAGTGTTTTATAATACTTATTATTATATAGTACTTGGACTGACTACGTTTGTTTTCCGAATTTTGTTGTCCACTAATTTTACGTTGTTTTCAACTGGTATGTATAGAAAATATTATCACAAAGAATATCCTAAATATGTCTACTACATGAAGTGATATTCAACATGATGTTGATGATTTGAAGTTCAAACTGGACTGAATAATGTATTTTTGAGACAAGTATTTTAAAACTCAAACTCTCTCTCTCTCTCTCTCTCTCTCTCTCTCTCTCTCTCTCTCTCTCTCTCTCTCTCTCGCAAATGATGTGTACACAGTTGCGTACTTGCGTATAGGTAGCTACGCGGCTGACGTGAGATTTCTACTCGATGAATACGATATCGAGTAGCCTTAGTACGCAAGTCCTCGAGCTCGCGCTTCATACTTCACAACGTAGTGCAGTAGGCTGTGACGTCATAGCTATATATACATATATATATATATATATATATATATATATATATATATATATATATATATATATATATATACATTGCATTATTATCGATTTGCTCAAGGCCCAAACTACCTGGGGTTATTAATCTAATCTACCTGGAAAAATCTGTCTGCGCTAAAACGACTCGTCGCTGATTGAAACAACAGAACTATTTGCATAATTAGGTAGTCTATAATACTACTAATAAACAAACAGGTGAAAAATTAACACACTTGTAAGACATATTTTCATTTTGTCATTTACAAATCAATTAGGGTTGATGGGTGGGTGGTTATCTTCAAAAGTTTGAAATGACTGCTTGTCTTCCTGTGGCTTATTTCGTACCTGAATATAGCGAGAAAAGTTGGTTCAAATCAACCTTACAGCCAAAGCGTAAAAAATGTGGCGGGATCTATGTACAATATTCTGACAATTTAATAAGTGTGTGGAGTGGGAAGATCGTACGATCACAGGTGCTTGTGGACAGGACTTCCGGTATCCCCCCTTCTTGTATTTTTGAATGTTCAATTGCTTGGGTATTTTGAGTGTATTTTATTAAAAATACACTCAAAATACTCAAGGAATTGAACATTCAAAAATACAAGAAGGGTTGGGTACCGGAAGTCCTCTCCACAAGCACCTGTGCGTACAATGATATTTTGAAATGATAAGTTTAGCTGAGCACTATATAAGTTAGGCCTACAGTAGCGGATCTAGTTGGTTTTATTTGAACGATTATCAGCATCTGCTCTTTTGCTGTCTTCGATTCACCTCCCTTTTTGAAAGAATTTTCTGGATCCGCCACTGATTTGTTATCAAGAAATACAACTCATTCCGTGTTCATTTACACCACTAAAAATCTACAAGAGTTGTCTTTCTTTAAGAAGCAGAAGACACTTGCCGTGAAAACGGAAATGGATGCCGAATATCCTGAAGAAAAGCTTATTTTAGGGATCTTTGCAGGTACTTAGCAAAACTGACTGTCGGATAGAGTGCTATTAGGTAATACACTGAATATATTGTCTGGTTAATTATCTATATATGTGAGTTACGTAAAAGATTGTCAACCTAAAAGAAATTTTTATGGGATTCTCAACCTAGGCCTAACGGAACTTTGACTTGAGTTTATTTACATCAGTGGCGGATCTAGGCAAATTTGAAAGGGGTGCGACCTAAATGTGTACTTTTCTACCCAAGACCATAAAAAACAACATTTTTTTTTTCTTTTTCAAAAATAATTCAACCAAATGTCGAGGATGTTAACCCCCTGTACTACTGTAGATCCGCCACTGGTTTAGGTCACAGCTAGCTCTCTCTGGAGACAAGGATGAGGTATTTTAAAAAGAGGTTCAAAGAACCACCGAGTACAATATGACATTTGATATAAAAGTTCAAGTTGTTTCGAAAAATTTTGATTTTAAAAATGCACACCAATGTGACCACCACCCACCCATTAGTATGGGACAGCATAGGAGTCTAAAGTTTTATATAGAAATGTATTTGAAACAATTCTTTCAAAATGCATTTAAAACCCACAATGATATTATAATTCTTTAGGTTGTAATGCCCGCACCCTCATGTAGTGGAGATTCCAGTTTGTAGACACAATGATTTTGGACAGCGACTGCAGAAATTACAGACATACAAAAACTCGTGTGAGCAGTAAGACTCATCAAGTCTCTGCCGTATATCTTAAGAACCATAATGGTTATTGGAATATATCTATATATAAGTTAAATTAATATCCATGCATCCTCATGAAGTGTACATTCAAGTTTGTTCACACAGTGACCACTGAGGTCAGGGTGAGGTCACAAGAGGAAAAAGTGTTTTCCTCCAAGATAAATTTTCTTTTTGACTTACTTGACTTATTCCTCTTGGCCCCTGAGGGGGCATAGGGCCTCAACAATAGTTTTCCATCTGTCGCGGTCATGTGCAGCTTGTTTGGTTTCTCCCCATGACATCTGGATCGACCTGAGCTCTGTGTTTAAAGTCCTTCGCCATGTTGTTACTGGGCACCCCCTTTTTTCTTTTTAGGAACCACAAATTTAAATTCATTTTACAAATAAATATATATGCAAGCATCATCTTGTACTTTAATTTGTACGCAACACGACTCTTATGTTCAAGATGAGGTCACTGGGAAGAATACACAGAACTGAGATTTTTGTTTTAAAAGAGATGTCAGATGCTGCAACTCAGATGGGCATCCTCATTCACTGTAGATTACAGTTATTTCATGTTTTAAAATCGTTTTT
Organism: Ostrea edulis; assembly: GCF_947568905.1. Lineage (NCBI taxonomy): Eukaryota > Metazoa > Mollusca > Bivalvia > Ostreida > Ostreidae > Ostrea > Ostrea edulis. Next base: position 10,132,868 of record NC_079166.1, read on the forward strand.
ACCACACGTTTCCAGGTGTGCACTTAACTGGATTTGTCTGTATTCAGGTGTACTGATGTGCTGCTTTTTTTTTGGCACGGAGAGTGTTGCCAGTTTCACCAATGTAATATTCCTTGCATCCAGGACATGTGATGACGTTTAACAGTATATATATATATGTAACAGGGTTTCTCCCAACAAGAATGAGTAACGAAACGCCTGTAGGGTTCAGGTCTCAATATATATTTATTTGGACACAGTGATTGGACTTGACAGTATATCACTAAAGATAGCCCTGAAATATGATAAAACAACGATATAATACTAACTTAACAATCAAAGCCTAGTATGCTAAACGATATTTAATCCTACTGATTTCCATCAAGATACGTTTATCATTTAAGGGAGATAACTCTAAAGATACATCATTTTGCAAAATAGTATTTCTCCCGTGAATATTCATAAAAAGTAATTAATGAAATAAAACAATAATATTGTCATACCCTTCTATGGGAAAAAGCTTCCTTCAGTAAATTTACAGCTTGGACAATATTATCAGGTTCAAGGATTGACTCTATAATTCAATATAGTACAGTGTACCATGTATGTACAATGTAAAATCACTTTCGTAAATTAAACTGAATATCTAATTGTTCATTTTGAACAAAGTCAAATACTTTTGATAAGCATAAAATCTATGTAAACTGATTTATATCACCTTACAATATAGTAATATATATAACTGAATTCTTTAATCAATATAAGGAATAAGTTTGACTCATTCATTCATTCTTTCAGTCATTTAGTAAAAGTGCAAATGGGAAATTTATATTGCAAATATACAGAATAGACTTTTAATTAACTAGTAACAATAGGAATTAGTATAAATATGTTACTTACCAGAAATCAAGGAATTTGTAGTCTGCTGTCAGTATTAAACTCTTTCTCAAAATCACGTCTATTCAAATGTATGTCTACCTAGCTTCTGAATAATATTCAGATACTCAAAACTGGCGGTAAAACTATAGAACCGAGAAAACCAACCAAATGCAACTTGACAATCACTGACCAATAAAAACCCTTCATACAAAATGACCACACTCAGATCCATGACCAAAGCCCCCCAAGGTGTATAAATTGTAAGTGTACCTTTGTGTAGTGATGTAAATAAAGGGGTGGATCTAAGATCTAAATATGTATGAATATAAAAACATATATTTGTCAGTAATGGATTGTCAAAACTTAGTACTATTACAACAAGATGACCCCTGGGATTAGAATGGAGTCACAAAAGAGTTGTAATGATTACGTATGAATAAAGTAGACATTTTTAATGAAAATCATGATGAATTCTAATTTTTTTTTACATTATGTGTACTAGCATCTCCATGCCTTGTAGATTTATAGTTACACTTTAACATCGCGACCCCTGAGTCCAGTTTGGGGAAGATGCACTATATCCACCTGTGGGGTTTCGTTGTGGGACACATCAAAAATGCATCATTTAGTGAAATAATAAAAAGAATATTAATATAAAAAAAATAATTGAAAAACTAATGATTTGGATCTGAACGCTGCTCAGGATGTCCACTTTTTTGTCTCGGGCTCGTAATCCTGTCTATGTCTAGCTTGTTTTGTTGTTGTACTGAGATATTTGTTTATGTTTTTTATTTAATTCGTATTGTCTATTTTATCTAGAATGTTGTCCACTAAGCTAATGATGGGGATCGTAGCACTACCCTGTTCGTCCCATCAGAGAAGTTTCTTGAGAAGCAACTACAAGGTACAAAGCTACATTATTTTCATTTAGTTTTACTTTCTGGACCCTGTTGCACGATGGTTAATTAAATTTAACAAACGGTTAATTTCCTATTAACTCTTACATTTATATAGCATTACCTATAAATTAACTGTCAGTTAAATTTATTTCATCTTCGTGCAACAGTGCATATTTTTTTTAAAATAATCATTTGAGAACTTTTACCGCCCCTTGGGCCTAATGGATATGAAAACGGCTGTCTCAAATTTCCTGATTCATGAGTATGATAAAACACTTTTATTAAAAACAAGTTCTTAGATTTAAAACATTCATTGTTAAACTTACTAACACATAGTATATATATTGTACCTAATAACCATGTTAACTGCTAGCAAATAATTAAGAAAAGGAAAAAAATAGATACACCGTATTTAATATAATCTCTTGAAGAAATAAATCAAGTCTTCTTGTTACATTAATTTTTAGATAATATTTAAAAATGAGTCTGAGCTAGGTTTTGGTTGTCACATAAAACTAACACAATATTCGACGTCATCTTCGTTTTCTCATTGTCATCTAGTAAGTGACCATGTATTCAACAAAGTTCATTCTTTGTCACCATTTTAATTATTTCATGCTTTGAGGTGACACTTTTAAGGAAGAAGTACACAGTTTGTGTTGCTGGCTGCGAGAACGACTCACCCACCCCCGAGTACATAATGTGTACAGGGGGTTATAGTAGGTACCACTCACTCTAAACAGGGGTTTCATGACATGTAGGGACTCATTTCTCCCGAGTGTCTTGACATTCACCAGCTGGCAACATATGTGACTCGATCAGCTCAGCCTCATTTACATTCTGAATTTTGGCAATAACGTATCATTGAAAATTTTTAGAGACTTGTATGAATGGGCAGATTTGAAGTGTTTTTAACTGACCACCCCATCATTGCCTGCTGTTGGAGACTGAACACTTGATTGAAAATTGATGGGGTGTAGCAATCAGTGGGTGTCCTCATTTGCCCTGAGAAGAGTCAGAGAAGTATTTATTTTTATTGTAAAAAGTTTAGTTCATGTAATGAGCATGAAGGGAGATTTTACAATTATCTCCCTTAGACTATGTAAATTATAATACAGCACTTGCTAATGATGTTATTTTACATATTAAATGTTGTTTGAATGTTGTCAATCTGGTTCGTAGTCAAAGACATGAGATATAGCTGCCTGTATTGTACCAGTTTACATACAGTTGAGTTACCTACATGTACCTGACTCTCCAGGAATGCAATTTTAGGTTACCTGAGTGATTAATGCTATTGGTCTGCATCCATCATTGTGTTTCGTCTGTCATACATTACCAATTGAACATGTTATATACTTATATACCTGTCTTTAGATGGAACGTATTATGGTACAGCAATGTCTGTATGTCTGTCTGTAGATGGGGTGTATTATGGTACAGCAATGTCTGTATGTCTGTCTGTAGATGGGGTGTATTATGGTACAGCAATGTGTGTCTGTAGATGGGACGTATTATGGTACAGCAATGTCTGTATGTCTGTCTGTAGATGGGGTGTATTATGGTACAGCAATGTCTGTATGTCTGTCTGTAGATGGGGTGTATTATGGTACAGCAATGTCTGTATGTCTGTCTGTAGATGGGGTGTATTATGGTACAGCATTGTCAGTATGTCCGTCTGTAGATGGGGCATATTATGGTACAGCATTGTCTGTATGTCTGCCTGTAGATGAGACATATAGTACAGCAATGTATGTTTGACTGTCTGTAGATGGGATGCATTATGGTACAGCAATGTCTATATGTCTGTCTGTAGATGGGATGTATTATGGTACAACAATGTTTGTATATCTGTCTGTATATGGGATGTATTATGGTATATCAATGTCTGTATATATCTGTCTGTAGACAGGGCATACCATGGTACATCAATGTCAGTGTAAGTCCATTTGTAGGTGGGACGTATTATGATACAACAATGTATGTATGTCTGTCTTAGGATGGGATGCATTGTCCACCATCTGAATACTCTGTTATGATGTATGAAGTGCCCTTTAATTTCAGGAATTTTAGGGTCTTTAGGGGACTGAGATAAGTTCCATTCCCATGCTAAAAAAGCAGGTATTTTCCCATTTTGTACTTTGAACTTCCCAAATAATGAAAACAAATCAAAGCAGGCCTCAAAATTGTTATGTAAACCTAATGCTAGTATTTTGGCCTCTGCTTAGGTGAATGAGGTAAGCTTTGACCAAAAAAGAGTCCAGTTCTTCCTTAATTCACTCTGGATTGGTTTTTTTCCTACTTCTTTGTGTAAAACATTTCGTCCAAGTTCAAACAAAGGCCATTATTTTTATACCCCCCGCAACAAGTTGTGGGGGGGTATACTGGAATCGGGTTGTCCGTCTGTCTGTCCGTCCGTCTGTCTGTAGACGCAATGGTTTCCGGGCTCTAAAGCATTATCCTTTCCACCTACCGTCACCATATCATACATATGGACTACCCATGGGATGAAGATTCCCTATCGATTTTTGGGTCAAAAAATCAAAGGTCAAGCACACTGGACATCGAAGTAGCAATATGGTTTCCGGGCTCTAAAGCATTATCCTTTCCACCTACAGTCACCATATCATACATATGGACTACCCATGGGATGAAGATGTTCCCTATTGATTTTGGGGTCAAAGGTCATGTGCACTGGACATCGAAGTAGCAATATGGTTCGGTTTGTCATGCCATTTGTTTTTTACACTCAGAAAAGAGGTAGTTTATACCTATTACCAACACCCTTTGGGAGATTGGGGTAAGCGGGGGGGTATTCTTAGTGAGCATTGCTCACAGTACCTCTTGTTTCCAACTGGAAAGGCCCAAGCCATTCAAATGAAGACCTTAAAAACCAGAATCTAAAATGTAAAATCCATTGCCCCTTTGTCAGGGTCAGGCTCCAAAACAGGGTCAATATAGGAAAATTATTATTGCCTTTGTATCCTTATAATTACATATAACAATGCTCAGGTGACCGATAAGGCCAGTGAGTCTCCTGTTTAGAAGATAACAAGCTGGCTTCTTTTGACAAAAATCATGAGGATTTTAATTTGCTCAAACTTCCATGATTGCTTATGAATTTTTTTAACGCATACATGGTATATCTCTGCTAGGTATAATGGAAACTGTCTCACCTATGTATGTAAAGACATATTTTATAGATTTCTATTTATAAAATGTAGAACACTTCTATCAAATTTGTTTGAAAACGATTAGACCCCTGATGTCAGAATTTCCTTTTCCTAGACGTCAATATGTCAAATTCATAATCCTTTTTGGATAGTATGCACCATATTTTGTACCAGTTATCCATTTTGAATCTCCTTACAATGGGATTTAGGTGCAATCTGTTGTGTTTGAATGGATGAACGTGTGCCAAACGGAAGTAATTTACATTTGCATCAGTCTCTCATAAAAATGATTCATGATTCCTTTTTCACAAATTCATATTTCAATGCATCTTTGAATATTCTTAATTCTAATATATATATCTATCAGCCGCAAACATTGCTATATCAAATACATGTCCCTTTCTTCTAACAACCCTCAGTGAGGCCCTTGCAGACCGTGTCAGATTTTTAGTTCAATGTGTTCAAACTTTCATTTACCTGTCTGATTTCTGGTCATTCCAGCACTCATTGTTACTTTGGTTTTTCAGCACCCTGGGCCTCATGAGATGGTGACACCCTGCAGTAGGAGCAGTTCCTACCAGTATCTCTTAAAAGCAATCAGAGGTACTCATAGCATCTGATCCATTTCTGGAGAAAAACTTTTGTATGGAGCTGGTAAAATTTCTATCTTTTTTAAAGCTTGTTTGAGCTATAAACTCAAGTGGGCTTTCCTAATCACCCATTGTCTGCTGTACATCTGTCTGTCCATCTGTCTGTAAACTTATTTTCAACTTTTTTACAATCACATAGTCCAATTTCAAGCAAACTTTGTACCGTTAAAGGATTAAAAATTGTTTAAATGAAGGACCTTCAAAGGTTAGATAATCAACAAATGAAAAAAGATAGCATTGGGTCAATTAAGAATCGTCTCCATAACTACTGAGCTAGAAATGACGAAACCTCTATAAGTCATGTGAAACTTTCCTGACATATTGTAAATCGGTGCCTGGGAAGGACAAACACAACAGGATAATGACCCCATTTATGCTAAAACGGTGGGGACATTCTGAAATTTATTGGGCTGAAATAATGTAAATTGGAGCCATTTTTTCTTACCGAAATTTGTCCATTGTCTGTCATCGTTGTCGTAGGGGTCATCATAAACTTTTCACATGTTCATCTTCTTCACCAGAACCTGTGGGCCAATTTCAATCAATCTCATAATTCCTATAAGCAATACAAAATAGATAGTTGGGCAAAAACGGACCCCTGAACACACCAGAGGTGGGACCAGGTGCCTAGAAGGAGTAAGCATCCCCTGTCGACCGGTCACACCTGCCATGAGCCCTATATCTTGATCAGGTAAACGGAGTTATCCGCAGTCAAAATCAGTGTGCCAAGAACGGCTTAACAATCGGTATGAAACACATCAGACAGCATTTGACCCAATGCGAGGTTGTATTGACGAACTAGATCGTTATAACGACCATAGAATTTGCGAAATGCTGACTTCAATCGAGACTGTTGAAACCCCTGTACCATCAACTTGTTTGTCGGTAGCTTACCTCGATTTAAAAACTGACTATACGCAGAACAAGCTCTTGCATATCGAATCAGTTGTGATACATAAACACCATATGCAGGTGATAATGGAATATTGCTACATAAATATGGGAAGTTGACGATGGAGAAGCTGAAATCATCCCGTTTCTCATACAGTTGAGTGTTTAAATCTGTTTGTCAGATGATTTTTTTTTTCAGTTTTCTTCGATAATATATGTCTCATATTTTTATATATAGTATGTGCACGAAAGACTGTAAAGTAATCTTTATATCACTTTGTGACCTTGATATCGCCCCCGATGTGTATAGTCATTTGGAATAAAGAAAACCAACGCATGTACATATCGACTTGGTACAGGTGAAAGATGAAGAAGATATTTTATTTCGATCAAGGCATATTCAGAAAGGTAATTAGTTGCAGATTTAGGATTTTGATATGGAAGGTAGAATATTTTGCCTCGTTTAGATACGATTTGGATGTGAATGTGGAAAATGCCCAACATTTGAGTTGAGATTATGGAAATTGCTATATTTGAGAGGATATTGTACCGATCCGTATCACTCTTTAAATTTACCATATCAATGTCGACATATCAAGCCCAAACTGCAAATGATTTGAGAGCATCTTTCACCTGTACCGAGGTGATAAACAACTAAAAGTCTCGCGGATAAAAATAGCTCTACGTCACTTGTATGATGACGTAATAATTAAGCAAAGGATTTCCCCACGTGATACGATGTTTGTTTATGTATTGACAAACGATTTTTACTAAAAATATGCGACGCTTGAAAGAATTTTACTTATATATGAATATGCTGTTATTACTTGTTATTTTACTCGGGACACCTTAACCCCGCTGTGAGACATTTGTGTTCTAATAGCATAATATAATGGTGGGAAGAAATCATTTTGGTTACCTAGTACTTAATGTTGAAATCAATTTTACAGGGTAGCAGTTACTTGAGATGTCTGGCTGATTGATGAGGATAATTGTCCTGCGACTCTGACATTCTGTAGGGCTTGGATATAGCTCTATTGCTGTAGAAAATGTCAGGTTTGTAAACGAAATTATGTAAAATGTTTTATGCCCCATTCATGCAATGGCTGGGGCTTATAGTGTTGACCCTCTTTAACTCACATGAGCTGAAAGCTAAAGTGAGCTATTCTGATCACATTTTGTCCATCATCAGTCTTTTCGTCTCTTCATAAACTTTAACATTTTTTACTTCTTCCCAAGCACCACAGGGCTAATATGAGCCAAACTTTCCTCAAAGCATGCTTGGGTAAAGAGGATTCAAGTTTGTGCAAAATGGAGGACCATGCTCCATCCAAAGGGGAGCTAATAACAAAAATAGCGTGGAGTCATTTAAAAATCTTCTCAAGAAACGCTAGGCCAGAAAAGATGAAATTTATATTAATGCTTCCTGACATAGTGTAGATTCCACGGAGTAAGATGGGAACACAATAGGGGATCAAAAATGGTGGAATCATATTAGAGGATCAGAAGTATTACATAGTAATATATAGGAAAACTCTTCTCTTTTTGTAAAATGATGACCCTTGATTAAAGGCAATTGTATA